>NW_027650412.1:0-88156 GCF_965287045.1 Carcharhinus amblyrhynchos
AGATACCCCCTCACAGAGCGAGACCCCAGATACCCCCTCACAGAGCGAGACCCCCCAGATACACCCTCACAGAGCGAGACTCCCAGATACCCCCCTCACAGAGCGAGACCCCCAGATACCCCCTCACAGAGCGAGACCCCCAGATACCCCCTCACAGAGCGAGACCCCCAGATACCCCCTCACAGAGCGAGACCCCCAGATACCCCCTCACAGAGCGAGACCCCCAGATACCCCCTCACAGAGCGAGACCCCCAGATACCCCCTCACAGAGCGAGACCCCCAGATACCCCCTCACAGAGCGAGACCCCCAGATACCCCCTCACAGAGCGAGACCCCCAGATACCCCCTCACAGAGCGAGACCCCCAGATACCCCCTCACAGAGTGCGACCCCCGTAATAACCCTCACAGAGCGCGACCCCCAGATACCCCCTCACAGAGCGAGACCCCCAGATACCCCCTCACAGAGCGAGACCCCCAGATACCCCCTCACAGAGCGAGACCCCAGATACCCCCTCACAGAGCGAGACCCCCAGATACCCCTCACAGAGCGAGACCCCCAGATACCCCTCACAGAGCGAGACCCCCAGATACCCCCTCACAGATCGAGACCCCCAGATACCCCCTCACAGAGCGAGAGCCCCAGATACCCCCTCACAGAGCGAGACCCCCAGATACCCCCTCACAGAGCGAGACCCCCAGATACCCCCTCACAGAGCGAGACCCCCAGATACCCCCTCACAGATCGTGACCCCCAGATACACCCTCACAGAGCGAGAGCCCCAGATACCCCCTCACAGAGCGAGACCCCCAGATACCCCCTCACAGAGCGAGACCCCCAGATACCCCCTCACAGAGCGAGACCCCCAGATACACCCTCACAGAGCGAGAGCCCCAGATACCCCCTCACAGAGCGAGAGCCCCAGATACCCCCTCACAGAGCGAGACCCCCGTAATAACCCTCACAGAGCGAGACCCCCAGATACCCCCTCACAGAGCGAGACCCCCAGATACCCCCTCACAGAGCGAGACCCCCAGATACACCCTCACAGAGCGAGAGCCCCAGATACCCCCTCACAGAGCGAGACCCCCAGATACCCCCTCACAGAGCGAGACCCCCAGATACACCCTCACAGAGCGAGAGCCCCAGATACCCCCTCACAGAGCGAGACCCCCAGATACCCCCTCACAGAGCGAGACCCCCAGATACCCCTCACAGAGCGAGACCCCCAGATACCCCCTCACAGAGCGAGACCCTCGTAATAACCCTCACAGAGCGAGACCCCCAGATACCCCCTCACAGAGCGAGACCCCCAGACACCCCCTCACAGAGCGAGACCCCCGTAATAACCCTCACAGAGCGAGACCCCCAGACACCCCCTCACAGAGTGAGACCCCCAGATACCCCCTCACAGAGTGAGACCCCCAGATACCCCACAAACAGGCAGCCCAAATCACCCAGCCCCTCCTGATCTGAAGCCCCTTGCCCCCTCATACCTTGATGCCATTGGATGTGATCACTCGAATGTCGGCTGGGACTCGATCTCCACCTTTGATCTCCACCAGATCTCCACCACCAGCAGATTGGCATTTACCTGAAACTTCTCCCCGTTCCGAATCACTGTCGCTTGCTGCCAATCAAATCAACATCATTACACTCTGTACCCCAGTGAGAGTCAGTGTGTGTGGGACCCGTACCCCAGTGAGAGTCAGTGTGTGTGGGACCCGTACCCCAGTGAGAGTCAGTGTGTGTGGGACCCGTACCCCAGTGAGAGTCAGTGTGTGTGGGACCCGTACCCCAGTGAGAGTCAGTGTGTGTGGGACCCGTACCCCAGTGAGAGTCAGCGTGTGTGGGACCCGTACCCCAGAGAGAGTCAGTGTGTGTGGGACCCGTACCCCAGTGAGAGTCAGTGTGTGTGGGACCCGTACCCCAGAGAGAGTCAGTGTGTGTGGGACCCGTACCCCAGAGAGAGTCAGTGTGTGTGGGAGCTGTACCCCAGTGAGAGTCAGTGGTGTGTGGGAGCCGTACCCCAGTGAGAGTCAGTGTGTGTGGGACCCGTACCCCAGTGAGAGTCAGTGTGTGTGGGAGCCGTACCCCAGTGAGAGTCAGCGTGTGTGGGACCCGTACCCCAGTGAGAGTCAGCGTGTGTGGGACCCGTACCCCAGTGAGAGTCAGCGTGTGTGGACCCGTACCCCAGTGAGAGTCAGCGTGTGTGGGAGCTCAGGACTCGGACAGTGTTGCTGAGGTGCCTTGTTGGCCTCGATATTGTGCTGGAGACTCTTGGTTGGGGTCTCAATGTCTGACCCTGAGCTGTGGGAAGGACAAAGAGAATGAACGACACTGAACCCAGGCTGTCGCACAGAAAGATCCCACAGCAGTTTTGGTTTTTTTCTCATACCTGAGGGACCAGATTCTTGAAACTGGCGATGATGTTGGTGCTTTTAAACTCCTGATAATATCCAAAACATCCTGTCACCACCACCACAGCGATCAGGGTGACAGCGAGATAAAGCTGGAATAGAGAATATAGAGAATACTCATGATTGGATAGGAGACAGGACCCAGGAATGTCCCCCACCCCATATCCCCCACCCCATATCCCCCCCCACCCCATATCCCCCCCACACCATATCCCCCTCACCCCATATCCTCCATCCCATATCCCCCCTACCCTATATCCCCCACTCCATATACCCCACCCAATATACCCCACCCCATATCCCACCACCCGATATCCCCCACCCCATATCCCCCCACCCCCATATCCCACCACACCCATATCTCCCATCCAATACACCCCACCCCATGTCCCCCCACCCCATATCCCCCCACACCATACCCCCCACTCCATATCCCCCACCCCATATCCCCCACCCCATATCCCACCACCCCATATCCCCCACCCCATATTCCCCCACCCCATATCCCCCATTCCATATTCACTACACGATATCCCTCAGCCTATATCCACCACCCAATGGCCTCCAGTCCTGCTCCATACCCCTCACTCAATCCAAATCAATATCCCCCATTTCCCCACCCACCCACCCTCTCCATCTGCCTCACTCCACCCTCCCCCCACCCTCTCCCCGTTCCCTCCCCCCCCCCTCCACCCCCCCCCGCAGCCTCAGAGACTCACATCGTCGTATCCGGCCAGGTTTCCTCTCCCTGTCTCGATGCCGAATGCAATGAAACAGATGACAGACGCGACCCACATCAAACACTGAAGCCCCCCGGCCAGCTGACGGGCGAACTTCACGTACTCCGGGGTCCCCTTGGGGGGTTTCAGCTCATTGAGTCCGTCCCGAATGAGAACCTCCTGCGCCTTGGCGTTGCTGAGACCCTGGGACAGAGAATCGTTCACCCACATCAGCAAATACAACCCTCCAACAGAAGTCCAACACTACCCCCCAGCACGTTCAGGAGGGTCTCAGGCTTTGGAGAGAGCTGTGGGGGAGATTTATTCGGGGACAAGGGGGCTTCTGTTCACATGGAGAGATGGGGAGAAGCTGGGATCCTTCCCCTCGGAGCAGAGAGGGGTCAGGGGGAGATTGAATCGAGGTTGCAATAGTCTTAACAAAGCCGAACCTCCGTCACCATCATCCGTTATTTACAGCTGCAGGGTTCAGGTCAGGCCCAAGGTCACCGTGTGCCGGTCTCAGTGACACTGTCTGGGTTTAAACCCCTTCCCCACACCCCCCCCACCCCCTTTCCCAAAGGGCAAACCTCCACTCGCCCAACAGGGGAGCTCGTAATCAATGAGGCTCATGGGGAGATCGATTGGCAATCCCCCATTGGCCGTCGTAACATCCCCACCCCCACCCCCCAAGGCTGTTTCATAAGAACATAAGAAATAGGAGCAGGAGTAGGCCATCTAGCCCTTCGAGCCTGCCCCACCATTCAATAAGATCATGGCTGATCTGTCGTGGCTCAGTTCCACATTCCCGCCCTCTCCCCATAACCCTTAATCCTCTCTCTTATCAAAAACCCATCAACCCACGTCTTAAATATATTTAGCGAGGCAGCCTCCACCACTTCAACGGGCAGAGAATTCCAGAGATTCACCACCCTTTGAGTGAAGAAGTTCCTCCTCAACTCCGTTCTAAACCGCCCCCCCTTTATCTTGAGGCTGTGCCCCCTAGTCCTACTGTCTTTTTTGAGCGGGAAGAGTCTCTCCACCTCTATCCTATACATCCCATTCATCATCTTATACGTCTCAATGAGATCTCCCCTCATTCTTCTAAACTCTAACGAGTACAAGCCCAGTTTATTCAGCCTCTCCTCATAGCTCAACCCCTCAACTCCGGTATCAGCCTAGTAAACCTCCTCTGCACTCCCTCCAAGGCCAAAATATCTTTGCGCAGGTGTGGCGCCCAAAACTGCACACAGTACTCCAGCTGCGGCCTCACCAATGCCCTATACAGCTGCAGCAAGACCTCCCTACTTTTATATTCAATCCCCCTCGCTATGAAGGCCAGCATCCCATTCGCCTTCCTGACCACCTGCTGCACCTGCAGGCTGGGTTTTTGCGACTCATGCACAAGGACCCCGAGGTCCCTCTGCACCGTCGCCTGCTGCAGTTTTTCGCCACGTAAGTAATAGTCCTTCCTACCATTCTTCCTACCAAAGTGGACCACCTCACACTTGCCAACATTAAATTCCATTTGCCATTTCCTGGCCCATTCGCCCAGCCTATCTAGATCCTTCTGCAGACTCTCCACACCCTCCGCACAATTTGCCGTTCCCCCAATCTTGGTGTCATCAGCAAATTTCGACACCCTACACTCGGTTCCCTCCTCCAGATCATCTATATAAATGGTAAATAGCTGAGGCCCCAGCACCGACCCCTGGGGCACCCCACTAGTCACCAACCGCCAATCCGAATAGCACCCGTTGACCCCCACTCTCTGCCTCCTATTTGACAACCAATCCTCTATCCACGCTAACACCCTACCCCCAACTCCATGTCCCTCGACCTTCTGCAATAACCTCTTGTGAGGTACCTTGTCAAACGCCTTCTGAAAATCTAGAAAGACCACATCCACCGGCTCTCCTCTATCCACCGCCCTAGACACATCCTCATAGAACTCCAGTAAATTTGTCAGACACGACTTCCCCTCAACGAAACCGTGCTGCGTCTGCTCTATCAAACAATTCCCTTCAAGATGCCTCGCTATTTCCTCCTTAATGACGGATTCTAACATTTTACCTACCACAGACGTTAAACTAACCAGCCTATAATTCCCCGCCTTTTGCCTGGCACCCTTCTTAAACAACGGCGTAACATTAGCCGTTTTCCAATCTTCCGGCACTTCCCCGGAATCCAGCGACGTTTGGAAAATAACCACCAAGGCATCCACTATCACCTCCGCCATTTCTTTCAGAACCCTCGGATGCATTCCATCCGGTCCTCCATCTGGTTTCCCCACCGTCCCGTACCCCTGCCACAGGAGGGCCTGTTCCAATGACTGGTGATTGGCCTGGGGTCGATTGGGGTCAGGAATGGGTCAAGGGGGAGTGAAGCAGAGTGGACAGGATGTAGAGCGATCCAGGCCGCGGAGAGGCAGAAGGTCATTGGATGAGGAAGGTGTCGTGTGTCAGCGTGGGCCGAAGGGAGGTGGGGGATTGAGGGAGAGGGGGTGGGGGGTTGAGGGGGACGGGGTGGGGGTTGAGGGAGACAAGGTGGGGGTTGAGGGGGACGGGGTGGGGGTTGAGGGGGACGGGGTCGGGGTTGAGGGAGACAGGGTGGGGGGTTGAGGGGGACGGGGTGGGGGTTGAGGGAGACAAGGTGGGGGTTGAGGGGGACGGGGTGGGGGTTGAGGGGGACGGGGTGGGGTGCGGTACGGTTCTTCATTGTCATTAACAGATGTATCGAGTACAATCCCCTCACTGCCTCACTCACTCGCTCAATACTCGTATCGTACTTCTCTTCCAGCTCTTCAATGCTGATTTCATGGTCATCCTGAGAGGAAAAAGAGGAATCGTGAGTGAGATAGGACAGGTAGGGATCGAGGGAGATGGTGAGAGGGTGAGGGATTGAGGGAGATGGGGAGAGGGTGGGGAGTGAGGGGGGTGGGGTGGGGGAGTGAGGGAGATGGGGAGAAGGTCGGGAGTGAGGGGGGTGGGGTGGGGGAGTGAGGGAGATGGGGAGAGGGTGGGGAGTGAGGGGGGTGGGGTGGGGGAGTGAGGGAGATGGGGAGAGGGTCGGGGAGTGAGGGAGATGGGGAGAGGGTGGGGAGTGAGGGGGGTGGGGTGGGGGAGTGAGGGAGATGGGGAGAGGGTGGGGAGTGAGGGGGGTGGGGTGGGGGAGTGAGGGAGATGGGGAGAGGGTGGGGAGTGAGGGAGATGGGGAGAGGGTGGGGGAGTGAGGGAGATGGGGAGAGGGTGGGGAGTGAGGGAGATGGGGAGAGGGTGGGGAGTGAGGGGGGTGGGGTGGGGGAGTGAGGGAGATGGGGAGAGGGTTGGGAGTGAGGGAGATGGGGAGAGGGTGGGGAGTGAGGGAGATAGGGAGAGGGTGGGGAGTGAGGGAGATGGGGTGGGGGATTGAGGGAGACGGGATTCAGGTCCCTCCGCTAACTCACTATGTCCATCTCCTTCTTCATGCTCTCCAACTTGTCTTTCTTCTTGAGTTTCTTCTTCTTCATGTCTGTTCCAGCTCCCGCCTTCCCCTCCATGTGGTACATCTCCAGTTTCTCCTGTGGGGTAGCAGAACATTAATAACCCTTCCAATAACCCCCGGGGCCTGGCATCCTCAAACAGACAACCCCTACATCGCAACACTCCCCTGTCGAGTGGGGATCAAACTGAACTGCTTTGTCCTGGATGGAGTCAAACGTCTCACGAGTTGGTGTCATGGAGATTTACAGCAGGGAAACAGGCCCTTCGGCCCAACTTGTCCATGCCAATCTTTTTCTTTAACCCACTGAGCTAATCCCAATTGCCCGCATTTGCCCCATATCCCTCTGTACCCATCGTACCCATGTAACTGTCTAAACACGTTTTAAAAGATAAAATAGTACCCACCTCTACTACTGCCTCTGGCAGCTCGTTCCAGACACTCACCACCCTCTGGGTGAAAAAATTGCCCCTCTGGACCCTTTTGTATCTCTCCCCTCTCACCTTAAACCTCTGCCCTCTAGTTTTAGACTCCCCTACCTTTGGGGGAAAAGATATTGACTATCTAGCTGATCTGTGCCCCTCATTATTTTATAGACCTCTATAAGATCACCCCTCAGCCTCCTACGCCCCAGAGAGAAAAGTCCCAGTCTATCCAGCCTCTCCTTATAACTCAATCCATCAAGTCCCATAAAACATTGGAGCAGAATGAGGCCACTCAGCCCATCGAGTCTGCTCCCCCATTCAATCATGGCTGATATTTTTCTCTTCCCCATTCTCCTGCCTTTCCCCTGATCCCCTTATTAATCAGGAACCGATCTATCTCTATCTTAAAGACACTCAGTGACCCGGCCTCCTCTGCGGCAAACAGTCCCACACATTCCCCACTCTCTGGTTGAAGAAATTCCTCCCCATCTCTGTTTTAAAGGATCGTCCCTTTACCCTGAGGTTGTTCCCTCTGGTTCTAGTTTTTCCTACTAGTGGAAACATCCTCTCCACGTCCACTCTATCCAGGGCCTCGCAGTATCCTGTAAGTTTCAATAAGATCCCCCCTCATCCTTCTAAACTCCAACGGGTACAGACCCAGAGTCCTCAACCCGTTCCTCATCCGACAAGCTCTTCATTCCAGGGATCATTCTTGTGAACCTCCTCTGGACCCTTTCCAAGGCCAGCACATCCTTCCTTAGATACAGGGCCCAAAACTACTCACAATTCTCCAAATCCCAAAAGCATCCTTGTAAATCTTTTCTGCACACTTTCTACTTTAATAATATCCTTTCAATAACAATATTATGAAACTCGAAACTAACTGTTGGAGCCGCACCCATCCAGGCGAGTGGGGAGTATTCCAGCACACTCCTGACTTGTGTCCTTGTAGATAAGAACATAAGAAATAGGAGCAGGAGTAGGCCATCTGGCCCTTCGAGCCTGCCCCGCCATTCAATAAGATCATGGCTGATCTGTCGTGGCTCAGTTCCACTTTCCCGCCCTCTCCCCATAACCCTTAATCCCCTCTCTTATCAAAAACCCATCAACCCGCATCTTAAAAATATTTAGCGAGGCAGCCTCCACCACTTCAACGGGCAGAGAATTCCAGAGATTCACCACCCTTTGAGTGAAGAAGTTCCTCCTCAACTCCGTTCTAAACCGCCCCCCCTTTATCTTGAGGCTGTGCCCCCTAGTCCTACTGTCTTTTTTGAGCGGGAAGAGTCTTTCCACCTCTATCCTATCCATCCCATTCATCATCTTATACGTCTCAATGAGATCTCCCCTCATTCTTCTAAACTCTAACGAGTACAAGCCTAGTTTATTCAGCCTCTCCTCATAGCTCAACCCCCTCAACTCCGGTATCAGCCTAGTAAACCTCCTCTGCACTCCCTCCAAGGCCAAAATATCCTTGCGCAGGTGCGGCGCCCAAAACTGCACACAGTACTCCAGCTGCGGCCTCACCAATGCCCTATACAGCTGCAGCAAGACCTCCCTACTTTTATATTCAATCCCCCTCGCTATGAAGGCCAGCATCCCATTCGCCTTCCTGACCACCTGCTGCACCTGCAGGCTGGGTTTTTGCGACTCATGCACAAGGACCCCGAGGTCCCTCTGCACCGTCGCCTGCTGCAGTTTTTCGCCACGTAAGTAATAGTCCTTCCTACCATTCTTCCTACCAAAGTGGACCACCTCACACTTGCCAACATTAAATTCCATTTGCCATTTCCTGGCCCATTCGTCCAGCCTATCCAGATCCTTCTGCAGACTCTCCACACCCTCCGCACAATTTGCCTTTCCCCCAATCTTGGTGTCATCAGCAAATTTCGACACCCTACACTCGGTTCCCTCCTCCAGATCATCTATATAAATGGTAAATAGCTGAGGCCCCAGCACCGACCCCTGGGGCACCCCACTAGTCACCAACCGCCAATCCGAATAGCACCCATTGACCCCCACTCTCTGCCTCCTATTTGACAACCAATCCTCTATCCACGCTAACACCCTACCCCCAACTCCATGTCCCTCGACCTTCTGCAGTAACCTCTTGTGAGGTACCTTATCAAACGCCTTCTGAAAATCCAGAAAGACCACATCCACCGGCTCTCCTCTATCCACCGCCCTAGACACATCCTCATAGAACTCCAGTAAATTTGTCAGACACGACTTCCCTTTAATGAAACCGTGTTGCGTCTGCCCTATCAAGCAATTCCCTTCAAGATGCCTCTTGATGGTGGACAGGCTTTGGGGAGTCAGGAGGTGAGTTACTCTCCGCAGGATTCCCAGCCTCTGACCTGCTCTGTTAGTCAATCACATAAACCATCTGGTTAGAAACATCTCAACAAAGATCTAGCAGAGATTTCAGCGTCTCTCACTCTGTCTCAGATCTCCATCTGTATCTCAGCTCCTGTGTACTCGATCTCTCGCCTTGAGATGGTGTGCTTCCCTTGGACACTCTGAGAAGGTTAACTCATTCACCTCTGGAGAAGTTGGGACTGTGTTAAACAGCCTGTCCAATCTCCAATCATTCCCATTCTCCAAACTGATACAGACTGTTAAACCTGTCACCTGGACGTCAGCACTGCTCTCCCTCTCTGTCACACACTCTCTCTCTCATACTCTCTCTCTCACACACACTCTCTCTGTCACACTCTCTCACACACACACACTCTCACACACACACTCTCTCTCACACATTCTCTCTCTCTTGATCTCTCTGTCTGTCTGTCTCTCTCTCCCTCTTTCTCTCCCTCTTTCTCTCGCTCTCTCTGTCCCTCTCTGTCTCTCTTGCTATCTCTTTGCCTCTCTCTCTCACAGGCTCTTTCTCTTGCTCTCTCTCCCTGTCTCTCTCTGTCTCTCTCTCTCTCGACTCCCCTCTCTCTCACACATTCTCTCTCTCCCTCCCTTTCTGTCTGTCTGTCTCTCTCTCCTTCTCTCTGTTTTGCTCTCTCACATACTCTCTATTTCTCTCCCTCTCTCTCTCTCACACACTCACTCTCTCTTTTCCACATGTTAATTTCTTAGTTTCTATTAGTTAATCTGAGCACAGCAACACTGCCCGCTTCCCTCACACCATCATCTGCGCCATGCAACTGCCAGGCAGTGACCATCTCCAACAAGAGATCATCTAATCTTCACCCCCTTCACATCCAACGGCATCACCATCGCTGAACTCCCCCACCTCCGTCAACACCAACACCTCTACTTTCTCAGAAGGAAATTTGGCATGTCCGCTACAACTCTCACCAACTTTTACAGATGCCCTACAGAAAGCATTCTTTCTGGTTGTATCACAGCTCGGTCTGGGCTCCTGCTCTGCCCAAGACCACAAGGAACTACAAAAGGTTGTGAATGTAGCCCCAATCCCATCACACAAACCAGCCTCCCATCCACTGACTCTGTCTACACTTCCTGCTGCCTCGGGAAAAGCAGTCAGTATAATTAAGGACCCCATACACCCCGGACATTCTCTCTTCCACCTTCTTCCGTCAGGAAAAAGATACAAAAGTCTGAGGTCCCGTACCAACCAACTCCAGAACAGCTTCTTCCCTGCTGCTGTCAGACTTTTGAATGGACCTACCTCGCATTAAGTTGATCTTTCTCTACATCCCAGCTATAACAGTACTATCTGCATGCTCTCGTTTCCTTCTCTATGAACGGTATGTTTTGTCTGTATAGTGCGCAAGAAACAATACTTTTCACTGTATGATAATACATGTGACAATAATAAATCAAATCAAATCAAATCCTGGGGGTTACCATCACCAAATCCCTCTACTATCAACATCCTGGGTGTGACCATCACTGAATCCCCCCAACTATCAACATCCTGGGGGTTACCATCACTGAATCCCCCCCACTATCAACATCCTGGGGGTTACCATCACTGAATCCCCCCCACTATCAACATCCTGGGGGTTACCATTGACCAGAAACTGAACTGGACCCAGCCATATAAATACTGTGGCTCCCAGAGCAGGTCAGAGGCTGGGAATCCTGCGGGGAGTAACTCACCTCCTGAATCCTCCCCAAAGCCTGTCCACCATCTACAAGGACACAAGTCAGGAGTGTGATGGAATACTCCCCACTTGCCTGGATGGGAGCGGCTCCAACAACACTCGAAGCTCGACACCATCCCCGCTTGATCGACACACTAACCACAAACACTCACTCCCTCCACCCCCGACGCACAGTGACAGCCGTGTGTACCATCTACAAGATGCACTGCAGCAACTCACCAAGGCTCCTTAGGCAGCACCTTCCAAACCCACCATCTAGAAGGACAAGGGCAGCAGATACCTGGGAACACCCCCCACCTGGAGATACCCCTCCGAGTCACTCACCGTCCCGACTGGGAAATATATCGGCCGTTCCTTCACTGTCGCTGGGGTCAGAATCCTGGAACTCCCTCCCTAACAGCACTGTGGATGTACCTACACCACACGGGGACTGCAGCGGGTTCAAGATGGTGGCTCACCCACCACCTTCTCAAGGGGTAATTAGGGATGGGGGGGAAAATCCAGCCAGTGACACACACATCCCGGTGAATGAATAAGTTTAAAAAATCTTTCTGAGGTCTCCCCTCCCAATCGTGTCTGGCCCAGGACAGAACCAAACTCTCCGATCGTCCAAAGGGATTGGGTTCCTCATGAGGGGGGTGGGATCCATCCTATGAATCACCCTGGACACTGTGGGTACAGGAACAGACTCAGAGTCCCAGCGCCCTGGCTAAATCGCTCCCCGTCCCGCAGGCACTGTCGCACTTACCGATTTCACCATCTTGCTTGTGGTATCCCCACGGAACGAGGAGTGGTTGTGTTGTGTGTTTGGCACAGGGTTTTCAGGGAGTTTGGGGAGTGTGTGTGGGGGGGGGTTGATTACAGGAGCTGTGTCCTGGCTGCAGTAGAACCTGGCATCTGCCCCTTGCTGCCCACCCACCCTTTATAACCTGCCTCTAACCCCACCCTCTCGCCAAGGGCACCGTTCCGAGGGAGAGAGGGACAGGAATCCGGGCGTGGCAATCCATCATCGTCAGAGCTGAGGTTCGAGGCCCAACGTCAGAGATATGGCTTATCAGCAGCAAAGCCCACACTGCCACCTTCACCCAGACACAACAAGGTCACAGTTAACCCCGTCAACACCACACACAGCCACAGGTACAACAACACCAACACTGAGGGAGTGCCGCACTGTCAGAGGGTCAGTACTGAGGGAGCGCCGCACTGTCAGAGGGTCAGTACTGAGGGAGCGCCGCACTGTCAGAGGGTCAGTGCTGAGGGAGCGCCGCACTGTCAGAGGGTCAGTGCTGAGGGAGCGCCGCACTGTCAGAGGGTCAGTGCTGAGGGAGTGCTGCACTGTCAGAGGGTCAGTGCCGAGGGAGTGCCGCACTGTCAGAGGGTCAGTACTGAGGGAGTGCCGCACTGTCAGAGGGTCAGTGCTGAGGGGGGGCCGCACTGTCAGAGGGTCAGTGCCGAGGGAGTGCCGCACTGTCAGAGGGTCAGTGCCGAGGGAGTGCCGCACTGTCAGAGGGTCAGTGCTGAGGGAGCGCCGCACTGTCAGAGGGTCAGTGCTGAGGGAGTGCCGCACTGTCAGAGGGTCAGTACTGAGGGAGTGCCGCACTGTCAGAGGGTCAGTGCTGAGGGAGTGCCGCACTGTCAGAGGGTCAGTGCTGAGGGAGCGCCGCACTGTCAGAGGGTCAGTGCTGAGGGAGTGCCGCACTGTCAGAGGGTCAGTGCTGAGGGAGTGCCGCACTGTCAGAGGGTCAGTGCTGAGGGAGTGCCGCACTGTCAGAGGGTCAGTGCTGAGGGAGTGCCGCACTGTCAGAGGGTCAGTACTGAGGGAGTGCCGCACCGTGAGGGTCAGTGCTGAGGGAGTGCCGCATTGTCAGAGGGTCAGTGCTGAGGGAGTGCCGCACTGTCAGAGGGTCAGTGCTGAGGGAGCGCCGCACTGTCAGAGGGTCAGTGCTGAGGGAGCGCCGCACTGTCAGAGGGTCAGTGCTGAGGGAGCGCCGCACTGTCAGAGGGTCAGTGCTGAGGGAGCGCCGCACTGTCAGAGGGTCAGTGCTGAGGGAGCGCCGCACTGTCAGAGGGTCAGTGCTGAGGGAGCGCCGCACTGTCAGAGGGTCAGTGCTGAGGGAGCGCCGCACTGTCAGAGGGTCAGTGCTGAGGGAGCGCCGCACTGTCAGAGGGTCAGTGCTGAGGGAGCGCCGCACTGTCAGAGGGTCAGTGCTGAGGGAGCGCCGCACTGTCAGAGGGTCAGTGCTGAGGGAGTGCCGCACTGTCGGAGAGTCAGTGCTGAGGGAGTGCCGCACTGTCAGAGGGTAGTTGTTCTAACAGTTTGTACGTATGGAAGCCGGTTAGATACCCCTGCCCCCACCCCCGGCTGGTTTGATGTTTGTTTGTAGATTATCCGTTTTGTTGATCTGAGATTTCTTGGCTGAACACTTTCGTCAATACCTGCGGCAGTGACAGAAACATTCCGAGGAGTGATAAGGATTTATCAAGTTGTCCTTCGCAAGAACAGGTTCCTCCATCGATTCGAGACATTGTACAGTGAGTGAGAGATCTCAGCTGGGTCTCTCTCCAACACCATACAGCCCACTCCGGACATCCCAGAGTCTATCACAGCCCAGTGCTGCGGTCACTTCACCTTGTCGTCTGCTCGCTGTTGTTTTACAGAAAGCCCCATGACCCATGCACGCACAGCAAGATCCCAGAAACTACATTTTCCCTATTATCCCAGATCATCAGTTATTTACTCAGTAATGTTGGTTGAGGGGTAAATGTTGCACCCCTGGGCACTGGGGAGAGCCCGCAACCTCTAAGTGGCTTCCCCTTTTTTTTAAAATAATTCCTCCCTGTTTCAGATTCCCTAAGGGAAACATCCTCCCCACATCTCCCCTGTCTAACCCCTTTTAATATTTAAAGTGTAACGGAGAACATGTCCCTGTCTGCATCAACGGGGACACAGTAGAATGGGTCGAGGGCTTCAGGTTTTTAGGTGTTCAGATCACCAACAACCTGTCCTGGTCCCCCCATGCCGACACTATAGTTAAGAAAGCCCCACCAACGCCTCTACTTTCTCAGAAGAGAATGGAAATTTGGCATGTCAGCTACAACTCTCACCAACTTTTACAGATGCCCCATAGAAAGCATTCTTTCTGGTTGTATCACAGCTCGGTCTGGGCTCCTGCTCTGCCCAAGACCACAAGGAACTACAAAAGGTTGTGAATGTAGCCCAACACATCACACAAACCAGCCTCCCATCCACTGACTCTGTCTACACTTCCCGCTGCCTCAGGAAAAGCAGCCAGCGTAATTAAGGACCCCACACACCCCGGACATTCTCTCTTCCACCTTCTTCCGCCAGGAAAAAGATACAAAAGTCTGAGGTCCCGTACCGACCGACTCAAGAACAGCTTCTTCCCTGCTGCTGTCAGACTTTTGAATGGACCTACCTCGCATGAAGTTGATCTTTTTCTACATCCCAGCTATAACAGTACTATCTGCATGCTCTCGTTTCCTTCTCTATGAACGGTATGTTATGTCTGTATAGTGCGCAAGAAACAATACTTTTCATTGTATGTTAATACATGTGACAATAATAAATCAAATCAAAGGCTAAGTGGATTGGCTATTGTAAATTGCCTGTTAGCGTCCAAAGATATGTAGGTTTGATGGATTGGCCATACTTGGGGAGGTAATGGCCTTATGGTATTATTGTTAGACTATTAATCCAATAACTCAACTAATATTCTGGGGACCCGGGTTCAAATCCCACCAGCTGGTAAAATTTGAATTCTATAAAATAATCTGGAATTAAGAATCTACTGATGACCATGAAATCATTGTCGATTGTCGGAAAAACCCATCTGGTTCCCTTCAGGGAAGGAAATCTGCCGTCCTTACCCGGTCTGGTCTACATGTGACTCCAGAGACACAGCAATGTGGTTGATTCTCAACTACCCTCGGAACAAAGTTTAAAGTTTATTTATTAGTGTCACAAGCAGGCGAACGTTAACAATGCAATGAAGTTACTATGATAATCCCCTAGTCGCCACACTCTAGCACCTGTTCGGGTAACACTGAGGGAGGATTTAGCACGGCCAATGCACCCTAACCCGCACGTCTTTCAGACTGTGGGAGGAAACTGGAGCACCCGGAGGAAACCCATGCAGACACGGGGAGAACGTGCAGACTCCGCACAGAGGGCCTGATTTTACCAACAAATTGCGCCCGTTTTCGGGCACGAAAACTTGGTAAAGTCGGGTGTGAGGCACTTATTAAAGGATAAAATTGTACCCACCTCTACTACTGCCTCTGGCAGCTCGTTCCAGACACTCACCACCCTCTGGGTGAAAATACTGCCCCTCTGGACCCTTTTGTATCTCTCCCCTCTCACCGTGGCTGTCAGACTGACAGCTGCTCTGAACTTTGCTGCGACTGGTCCCTTCCCCGGTGGAGGTGTCTGTGGGGTCTCCCAGTCAGCTGTACACACCTGGGCCGGGACAGTACATCAAATTTAACCTGGAGTCGGCCCAGCAGGAAGCCTGGGCTGTGGGGTTCGCAACCATTGCAGGGATGTCTAATGTACAGGGGGGGGAACCATCGACTGCACCCACATCACCCTCAAAGACCCCCAACAGAATCCATAAAGATTTGTTAATAGGGAAGGGGTTCCACTCCCTGAATGCCCAGCTCGTGTGTGACCACAATATGGACCTAACGCACATCAGCACGAGACACCCAGGCAGTGAGGGGGACAGCTGCACTGTCAGGAGCTCGGACATCCCGGAGGGATTTGAGGGGGGGCCCAGACTGCGGGGGTGGCTCCTGGGTGATATGGGTTACCCCCCCCCCCCCACCCCCCTACAGATGTGGCTGATGATGCCGCCCCCCCCCCCCACTTTCCGGGGACCGAATGCCTCTCGTTCCCCCCCCATTCACATAACCTTTAAGTTCACGGTCATATCTGCCTCCACAACCTGCCCTGGCAGCCAGTTCCAGGCACCCATTACCCCCCCTCCGTGCAAAGATACGTGCCTCATACATCTTTAAACCTTGCCCCTCGCACCCAAAACTCGTTCCCCTCGAGGAGTTGCCTCAGAGAGAGCGCGGAGGAAGGACAGGTGCTGATGTTTTGAAGGTGTCGCTGACAGCCCACATCTCCCCTTCCCTAGACAGCTCCAGCCCCCACCCCCCCCCCCACCAACTCCTCAAAGGGGGTGAGGACCCCGGAGGTCTGGCTCGCCACCCCCTATCACGGGTTGTTAGGGTCGGTCCTCTCCTGCGGAGGCAGAAGGAGCCACGAAAGAAATGGTGGCGAGTGCAGAGTAGCAGGGGATGGCCCTGAGAGACCAAGCGCAGAGAGGCTCTCGGGGCCTGGGGGGGTGGGGGTGGTCAGTACCCTGGCTCTGACCAAGGTGGTGACGGCCTCCCATGATTCATTTCCAGCGGCACCCCCCCCAACTGGGTCTGTGCCCTCCTGGGGGGAAGAGGGGGTCCCACCTCTTCTGCATCCAGTACTCTCTGCCCAGGTTGCCCTCAGAGAATCGGGGGGGTGTGTACATTGACCCGCAACCGTCCATTCCTGAGGTTTTAATGCAGCTGCCCCTCGCTGGGGCAGATCAGCGGCCGGCAGAACGTTCCAGAAAATTCCATGCTTGTTAGCACGGAGGGGAAGGTGAGGGAGCACTTACAGGAGGGGAGGGATGGGGTGGATTGGGGACAGGGGGGAGAGAGAGGGAGGGAGGTGTCACACGGCCATTGGAGTCCGGAGGAGATGGGGGCCTCGTGCGGGAGGGTCCGGGGTTTGGGGGGGTCACCCTGCCTGAGATCTGTAGGGTGAGAGGGTGGATCTCTCTGCCTGAGATCAGTGAGGGGGGGAGAAGGTGGGTCCACTGCCACTCTGCCTGAGATCGGTGGTGGTGGGGTCGGTTGGGGGAAAGGGGCCATGATTGTTCTGGGCAGCGGAGAGGGTGGGGGGTATAAGGGGGTCAGTTGTTGGGGGAGTGGGGCAATGTCTATGGGGGCCAGGGGGAGGCATTATCCAGCCAGGGAGTGACGTGGCCGGGGAGCACCATTCGATCACTTATTTTCTGCGCATGTGCAGTTGGAAGCTCCAAAGGGAGCTGCAGGGTTTTGGGCAGAATAAGCCCCACCCACAGGATTGCACAGGGCGATTCAGATTCGCTGATATCTTTTCAGGCTGAGTGTCTCTGGGGGCGCCTGAGAACAGGGTTTAAAAGTCAGACCTGAAACACTCCCAGATTCAGCACTTGAAATGAAAATGGTAAAATTTGGTCCAAATAGTGACTCGAACCCGGGTCCCTGGCGCTGTGTGTGAGGCAGCAGTGCTAACCCACTGTGTCACCGTGTCCCCGGGAATCGAACCCGGGTCCCTGGCGCTATGAGACAGCAGTGCTAACCCACTGTGTCACCGTGCCCCCGGGAATCGAACCCGGGTCCCTGGCGCTGTGAGGCAGCAGCGCTAACCCACTGTGTCACCGTGCCCCCTGGGAATCGAACCCAGGTCCCTGGCGCTGAGAGGCAGCAGTGCTAACCCACTGTGTCACCGTGCCCCCGGGAATCGAACCCAGGTCCCTGGCGCTGAGAGGCAGCAGTGCTAACTACTGTGCCACCCACAAGGGCAAGTAGGAATGGGCAATAAATACTTCAAGTTTGTCCCACAAATGAATAATAAAGAAAATTGACCCTTCGTGTCTAAAGATGTGCAGGTTGGTGGATTGGCCATAGAAAATGTATAGGGTTACAGGGAGAAAGTCTCCATATCCCTCGGTTAGACCCACACTCGGAGCACTGTGCACAGTTCCAGTCTCCATATCCCTCGGTTAGACCCACACTCGGAGCACTGTGCACAGTTCCAGTCTCCATATCCCTCGGTTAGACCCACACTCGGAGCACTGTGCACAGTTCCAGTCTCCATATCCCTCGGTTAGACCCACACTTGGAGCACCGTGCACAGTTCCGGTCTCCATATCCCTCGGTTAGACCTACACTCGGAGCACTGTGCACAGTTCCAGTCTCCATATCCCTCAGTTAGACCCACACACGGAGCACTGTGCACAGTTCCAGTCTCCATATCCCTCGGTTAGACCCACACTTGGAGCACCGTGCACAGTTCCAGTCTCCATATCCCTCAGTTAGACCCACGCTCGGAGCACTGTGCACAGTTCCGGTCTCCATATCCCTCAGTAAGACCCACACTCGGAGCACTGTGCACAGTTCTGTGTATGTGCAGAAAACATTCATAAGGACAGTGTCACAGTGGGAGGTTATAATTATCAGATCAGGCTGAACAGGCCAGGGTTCTTTCTTATGGGAAAGAGAAAGCTGAGAGGGGGATCTGATCGAGGGATTTAAAGTTCGGAAAGGGTTTTGATTGGGTCAATGTCGAGAAGATATAAACCCTTGTGTGGGGGAGAGACCAGAACAAGGGGTCATTGATATGTGACAGTCACTAATAAATCCAATGGGGAATTCAAGAGAAACTTCCTTACACAGAGAATGTGGGACTCACTCCCACGGGGAGTGGGGGAGAATGTGGGACTCACTCCCACGGGGAGTGGGGAGAATGTGGGACTCGCTCCCACGGGGAGTGGGGAGAATGTGGGACTCGCTCCCACGGGGAGTGGGGAGAATGTGGGACTCGCTCCCACGGGGAGTGGGGGAGAATGTGGGACTCGCTCCCACGGGGAGTGGGGAGAATGTGGGACTGGCTCCCACGGGGAGTGGGGGAGAATGTGGGACTCACTCCCACGGGGAGTGGGGAGAATGTGGGACTGGCTCCCACGGGGAGTGGGGGAGAATGTGGGACTCGCTCCCACGGGCAGTGGGGGAGAATGTGGGACTCACTCCCACGGGGAGTGGGGAGAATGTGGGACTCGCTCCCGCAGGGAGTGGGGAGAATGTGGGACTCGCTCCCACGGGGAGTGGGGAGAATGTGGGACTCGCTCCCACGGGGAGTGGGGGAGAATGTGGGACTCGCTCCCACGGGGAGTGGGGAGAATGTGGGACTCGCTCCCACGGGGGAATGGGGAGAATGTGGGACTCGCTCCCACGGGGAGTGGGGAGAATGTGGGACTCGCTCCCACGGGGAGTTGGGAGAATGTGGGGATAAATGCGAGGGAGAGAAGAATAGGAGATGCTGATGGGGACGGGGTGGGGGGGGGGCTGGTGGGAGGCGGCTGGTATGAAGCAGGAATGCTAGCACGGAGGAGGGTGAGGGCCCGAATGGCCTGATTTGATGCTGGGAAGTCCTCGAGCCTAGATGTATCGGCCATGCACCCTCAGTGGTTGAGGGAGTGATTCAGGGAAAGCGAGTCACTGTGATACTGTTCAGAGGGGTTGGGGTAAACGTGACTCCCAGTCATGTGGCTTTGGAAACCACAATGGTGTAGATAAGCCAGGTTGTTCAGGCCCGCGCCGTGTTTGCTGTTTGATTGTTCCTTGCTTGATCCAGCAATCAGCAACTCGAAAGATATCAGTGGTTCCTTTATCTGAGCATACGCTCTCAAGGTGACAGCAAGGTTTATTTGTCTTAGATTCACACGGTTAATTTGAGAGAAATCTCTTTCCTATTAGACCTTCATGGGACATGGGTGTCACTGGCTGGCCAATATTTATTGCCCATCCCTAACTGCCCTAAATTGAGTGTCTCGCTCGGTCAGTTCAGTTAAGGGCCAACCACATTGCTGTGGCTCTGGAGTCACATGTAGGCCAGACCGGGTAAGGATGGCAGATTTCCTTCCCCTCTGCTGCCTCACAGCGCCAGGGACCTGGGTTCGATTCCCAGCTCGGGTCAGTGTCCGTGTGGAGTTTGCGCATTCTCCCCGTGTCTGTGTGGGTTTCCTCTGGGTGCTCTGGTTTCCTCCTGCAGTCCATAGGTGTGCAGGTTAGGTGCATTGGCCATGTTAAATTTCCCTTATGTTTGATTAATTATTGTCACATGTATACAGTGAAAAGTATTGTTCCTTGCACACTACACAGACAAAGCATACTGTTCATAGAGAAGGAAAGGAGAGGGTGCAGAATGTAGTGTTACAGTCATAGTGAGGATGTAGAGAAAGATCAGATTAATGTGAGGTTGGTCCATTCAAAAGTCTGACAGCAGCAGGGAAGAAGCTGTTCTTGGGTCGGTCGGTACGGGACCTCAGACTTCTGTACCTTTTTCCCGACGGAAGACCATAAGATTTTGGAGCAGAACAAGGCCACTCGGCCCATCGAGTCTCCTCCATTCGTGGTTGATATTTTTCTCATCCCCATTCTCCTGCCTTTTCCCTGTAACCTTTAATCCCCTAATTAACCTAAGTTAAAGTTTATTCATTAATCACAAGGCTTACATTTACACTGCAATGGAGTTACTGTGAAAATCCCCCAGTTGCCACGCTCCAGTGCCCATTCGGGTACACTGAGAGAGAATTTAGTATGGCCAATGCACCTACCCAGCACGTCTTTCAGACTGTGGGAGGAAACCAGAGCACGCGGAGGAAACCCACGCAGACACAGGGAGAATGTGCAAACTCCACACAGTGACCCAAGCCAAGAATCGAACCCAGGTTCCTGGCGCTGTGAAGCAGCAGTGCTAACCACTGTGCCACTCCATCTCTATCTTAAAGACACTCAGTGACCTGGCCTCCTCAGCGGCAAAGAGTTCCACACATTCCCCACTCTCTGGCTGAAGAAATCCCTCCCCATCTCTGTTTTAAAGGATCGTCCCTTTACCCTGAGGTTGTTCCCTCTGGTTTTAGTTTTTCCTACTAGTGGAAACGTCCTCTCCCCGTCCACTCTATCCAGGGCCTCGCAGTATCCTGTAAGTTTCAACAAGATCCCCCCTCATCCTTCTAAACTCCAACGAGTACAGACCCAGAGTCCTCAACCCGTTCCTCATCCGACAAGCTCTTCATTCCAGGGATCATTCTTGTGAACCTCCTCTGGACCCTTTCCAAGGCCAGCACATCCTTCCTTAGATACGGGGCCCAAAACTACTCTCAATTCTCCAAATGGGGTCTGACCAGAGCCTGATACAGCCTCAGAAGTCCATCCCTGCTCTTGTATTCTAGCCCTCTTGACATGAATGCTAACATTACATTTGCCTTCCTAACTGCCGACTGAACCTGCACATTAACCTTAAGGGAATCTTGAACAAGGACTCCCAAGTCCCTTTGTGTTTCTGATTTCCGAAGACTTTTCCCATTTAGAAAATAGTCTTTGCCTCCATTCCTCCTTCCAAAGAGCACAACCTCACACTTTTCCACACCGTATTCCATCTGCCACTTTCTTGCCCACTCTCCTAACCTGTCCAAGTCCTTCTGCCGCCCCCCTACTTCCTCAATACTACCTGTCCCGACACCTATCTTTGTACCATCTCAAACAATGATGAGACAGAGTACAGGAATGAGATAGAGAATCTGGTGAACTGGTCCAACAACAATAATCTCTCTCTCAATGTCGACAAAACGAAGGAGATTGTCATCGACTTCAGGAAGTGTAAAGAAGAACATGTCCCTGTCTACATCAACGGGGACAAAGGAGAAAGGTTCGAGAGAATGTTTAGGTGTCCAGATCGCCAACAACCTGTCCTGATCCCCCCCATGCCGACACTATAGTTAAGAAAGCCCCATTAACGCCTCTACTTTCTCAGACCAAGGAAATTTGGCATGTCCGCTACGACTCTCACCAACTTTTACAGATGCCCCACAGAAAGCATTCTTTCTGGTTGTATCACAGCTCGGTCTGGGCTCCTGCTCTGCCCAAGACCGCAAGGAACTACAAAAGGCCGTGAATGTAGCCCAATCCATCACACAAACCAGCCTCCCATCCACTGACTCTGTCTACACTTTCTGCTGCCTCGGGAAAGCAGCCGGCATAATCAAGGACCCCCCACACCCCGGACATTCTCTCTTCCACCTTCTTCCTTCAGGAAAAAGATACAAAAGTCTGAGGTCCCGTACCGACCGACTCAAGAACAGCTTCTTCCCTGCTGCTGTCAGACTTTTGAATGAACCTACCTCGCATTAAGTTGATCTTTCTCTACACCCTCGCTGTGACTGTAACACTACATTCTGCACCCTCTCCTTTCCTTCTCTATGAACGGTATGCTTCGTCTGTACAGCGCGCAAGAAACAGTACTTTTCACTGTGTCCCAATAATAAACCAAATCAAATCCTCTGCAAACTTAGCCACAATGCCCTCAGTTCCTTCGTGGAAGGTGGAAGAGAGAATGTCCGGGGTGTGTGGGGTCTTTAATTATACTGGCTGCTTTTCCCGAGGCAGTGGGAAGTGTAGACAGAGTCAATGGATGGGAGGCTGGTTTGTGTGATGGATTGGGCTTCATTCACCACCTTTTGTAGTTCCTTGTGGTCCTGGATAGAGTGGGGGAGATGTCCTGGGAAAGATGCTGGGTCAGAAAGTCAATGCAGACGGAATGGCCTCCTTTTGCTCGGTAGGGATTCTATGATTCGAACGCGGGCTGTGTTTCTGATAACAATTGGTCACTGTTACCAGGACAAGATTTCAATTCCAGATTTTGAGAATGGAATTTAGATTCCACCACTAGCCCAGGGTGGGGTTTCAACCTATGTCTCCAGAGCATTCCCTGGGGCCTCTGGATTACCAGAACATTAACATCACCACCATGTTCCCTGCTGTGACAGAATGGAAACCAAATTACTGTCAGAGGGTCAGTGCTGAGGGAGTGCCGCACTGTCAGAGGGTCAGTGCTGAGGGAGTGCCGCACTGTCAGAGGGTCAGTGCTGAGGGAGTGCCGCACTGTCAGAGGGTCAGTGCTGAGGGAGTGCCGCACTGTCAGAGGGTCAGTGCTGAGGGAGTGCCGCACTGTCAGAGGGTCAGTGCTGAGGGAGTGCCGCACTGTCAGAGGGTCAGTGCTGAGGGAGTGCCGCACTGTCAGAGGGTCAGTGCTGAGGGAGCGCCGCACTGTCAGAGGGTCAGTGCTGAGGGAGCGCCGCACTGTCAGAGGGTCAGTGCTGAGGGAGCGCCGCACTGTCAGAGGGTCAGCGCTGAGGGAGCGCCGCACTGTCAGAGGGTCAGCGCTGAGGGAGTGCCGCACTGTCAGAGGGTCAGTGCTGAGGGAGTGCCGCACTGTCAGAGGGTCAGTGCTGAGGGAGCGCTGCACTGTCAGAGGGTCAGTACTGAGGGAGTGCTGCACTGTCAGAGGGTCAGTGCTGAGGGTGCTGAAGGCATCTTCTTAATGCAGCTGATTGTAACTGGAGGAAAAGTTTCCTTTCCAGCCTCTCTGCCTGGAGGAGCCTTTCCTCATACCGCCTGGGACAGCTATACGGATGTGGGTATGCCGGCGTTGGACTGGCGTAAACACAGTAAGAAGTCTGACAACACCAGGTTTTAGTCCAACTAAAACCTGGTGTTGTCAGACTTTTTACAGCTGTACGGAGCAGGGTGCCCATTCCCAGCTGGGTCAGGATCACTGATATCAGCCAGGACCATGGAAGGGAACTCTGTCCTACAATGTGACTAGCACTGCTAGCTGTGCAGATACATGGATTTGGGCCTGTGTCTGTGGGAGTTTGTGCATTCTCCCTGTGGTTGCGTGGGTTTCCTCCGGGCGCTCCGGTTTCCTCCCACACCCCAAAGATGTGCTCTTAGGCTAATTGGTTTCCACCAAATTGACACTATTTCTTCCCTGAATCTGACTGAGTAGGGTCCCATTCGTAGACATGCAGGGTAGAATAGGTGTAGGGCGATGCGGCGGCGCGGGCTCGTTGGGCCGAAGGGCCTGTTTCCCGTGCTGGGTTGTTCTTTGTTCTGTTCTTTGTGACCCTGGGCCCAAGGTGAGGTGAGGCTGGGGAGATACCAATCCACCTCTTCCTCCTTTTTCCTGGCTCTCCTGGTCTGAATGGTCTGTGATGCCCTCTGCAGTCAAATTACCAGGGCAGCAGCAGGGGGAGCAGTGAGTCCTCCAGGGCAGCAGGGGGAGCAGCGAGTCCTCCAGGGCAGCAGGGGGAGCAGTGAGTCCTCCAGGGCAGCAGGGGGAGCAGCGAGTCCTCCAGGGCAGCAGGGGGAGCAGCCCGTCCTCCAGGGCAGCAGGGGGAGCAGCGCGTCCTCCAGGGCAGCAGGGGGAGCAGCGCGTCCTCCAGGGCAGCAGGGGGAGCAGCGCGTCCTTCAGGGCAGCAGGGGGAGCAGCGAGTCCTCCAGGGCAGCAGCAGGGGGAGCAGTGAGTCCTCCAGGCCAGTGATGGCGCTGAGGCCCAGTGACTCCTCCAGGCCAGTGGTGGCGCTGAGTCCCCCAGGCGGTAAATACAGTAAGAACTCGCACAACACCAGGCTCCTTACTGTGTTTAACGCCGGCATCTCTACATCATGTCCCCCATGCGGCGCAGTGAGTCCTCCCGACCAATGATGGCGCTGAGTCCTCGCGGCAACGCACTAAGTCCTCCAGGCCAGGGTGGCGCTGAGTCCTCTAGGCGGCGGTGGCGCTCGGTAGCGGGGCCGCTCTTTCCAGGCTCGGCAGCCTCCTTGGCGGGGGGAAAGTGAGGCCTGGGAGGCCGCGGACACACACAGGCCGGGAGAAGATGATGGCGGCACCGCCACCACCGGGACCGCCGCCCCCTCCGCCACCGGCTGGGGCGGGAGCGGGGCTGAAAACCGGCGAAGAGAAGATGAAGGAGATGGAGGCGGAGATGGCGCTGTAAGTGCGGAAACCACTCAGCCCCGTGGGGACGGCCTGCTACGCGCGTCGAGAGCGGCGGCTCCCTCCCAGATGAGTCGGCGCTGCAGTGCCGCCACGGACCACACAGCTCCTGGGCGCTGTTTGCGGAGGGTGCTCAGGCGCAGTGATTTATCTTGCAGTCCCGCCACCGACCACACAGCTCCTGGGCGCTGTTTGTGGCGGGCTAACAGCGCAGGCGCACTGCCGCCGGCCGCAGAGACGTCCAGGGCGCTGTCGCACGTGGGTGGTTGTCGCCCCCTTGTGGCCGAAGGATAGCAGCTCAGAGACTTGATCTCCATTGATGGGAACAAGCACAGGCCGTTCAGCCCCTCAAACCCACCTTGCCAGTCAACCAGCTGGAGGCTGGCAGACAATCCAGTTTTGTCTCATACTCCATAATACAGTTCACTAATAAAAATCTGCTATGGAAACATTCAACACAGAAATACAGCGTGATAGTTGGCCATTCAGTTCATTAACCATCTTCTAGCTCTTTGCAGATTGGTCCCCAACATTATCTTTTTTCCTCTAGACCACCTTTCTTTGAGCTAAGGGTCTATTTCCATTTTGAATGGTGCAGTTAAATCTGCCTCCACCACAATCTCAGCCAGTGTATTCCAAACATGAACCACTCGCTGTACAACAAAAAACTTCCTTTGTCTCTTTTCTATTGTTGTTTCAAGACTGAGCTCTCTTGTTCTTGATCCTTTCTTGAGTGAACAAAGAACAGTACAGCCCTTTGATTCACCAGACCCACGCTGATTACATTGTCCTACCCAGACCTGTATCTCTATTCCCCGTCTGTTCATATGCCTATCCAGATAAGTTTTAAGTATGGCTAACATAACTGCCTCAACCACCTCACTTGGCAGTGCATTCCAGGCCCCCACCACCCTCTGTGTAAAAACCTCCCCCCTCCACCCCGCACATCTCCATGGAACCTTTCCCCCCTTAACTTGAGCTTGTGCCCCCTTGTAATTGTCATATCTGCCCTGGGGAAAAAGCTTCCAACTGTTTACCCTATACATACACCTCATAATTTTATAAACTTCTATCAGGTCGCCCTCCCCCCTCAGCCTCCGTCTTTCCAGGGAGAACAATCCCAGTGTATGCAACCTCTCCTCATAGCTAATACCCTCCGTACCAGAGCACTATCCTGGTAAACCTTTTCTGTGCCCTTTCCAAAGCCTCCACATCCTTCTGGTAGCGCGGTGACCAGAATTGGACACAGTATTCCAAATGTGGCCAAACCAACGTTTTATATAACTGTAACATAATTTGCCAATTTTTATACTCGATGCTCCTATTGAAGTGGAAATTTCCCTGCTTCTTGACTGTGACAGTAAGATTCAACAAGTAATTCCAATGAAGTAATTAATCTTTATTTACAAAACACTGCGTGCAGTATTGGCACTAACTTGAGTTTGGAGAGCAGTTGTTACAACTTGCTAATTCTTTCTCGAATCCGCCTTTATATAAAGAATCCATTGAGTATTTATACATAATCCTTATCAGTTTGTGTGACCAGAGCTTATTCAGGAGTTCAATCAGTAATAGCGTCATAAGCAATGTCATAAATCATGGTACAATCTGCAGACCTTCTAGAACTCTTTGTCTCATTAGTTGTACCTTTATCTTGTCCTTTGATAGAACAGAAGGTGGTCGGTGACTCCTTCATCCCTGACCATATCTTGTCTCACTCGTACAGCTCGAGGTCATGTGGAGTCAGCCTTATCAGGTCTTACAGAGATTAGACACAGCTTGACTTCCTCTGGTCTTATTCATGTCTTAAGTTATGCGGAGTCAGTCTTACAGGGGTCTGGCATTTTGGAATAGCTTCCTTATTTTGTACCAAATACTTGACCAATTTTCCCATCATGCCACTGCTTCACACCCCAGCCGATGAAGGCATGCGATGCCGTGTGCTTTTCCACCTGGGCTGCCACTTTGAAGGATACTCCCAGATCTCTCTGTGTATCTATAGAACATTACATCCATGGATCTCTTAAACGCCACCAAACTAGGCGCATTTACAACTGCAGCAGGGATTCCCCTCTCCACTCTGTTCCGGACCCCCTCAAGCTTCGACCTCCTCAATCAAATCCCGATTCTCTTCAATCTGTGTCCCCTCTGGTTACCGAGCCTCCTGTCACTGGAAACACTTTCTCCTCATTCACTCCATCCAAACCCCCCCTCCCTCCCCCTCGTGATTCTGAACACCTCGATTCAATCTCCCCCTGAACCTTCTCTGCTCCGAGGTGAACAATCCCAGCTTCTCCCCATCTGAACTGAACCCCCCCCTCATCCCCCGGAACGTTCTAGTAATTCTCCCCCCGCGCGCTCTCCCAAACCTTGATGTCCTTTTTGGAGTGTACGGTGTGTGGAATTGTGCGCCAGCAGTGAGCATCTCTCATTGATCCCTTTCTCTGTCCACAGCTTCGAGCAGGAGGTGTTAGGGGCGCCAGTCTCCACCCCAGCTGTCACAGCAGCGCCCGACACCGTGCCCGTGGCACTCATTCCAGTGCCAGTGGCCCGCCCCATCATTGGAACCAACACGTATCGGCAGGTAAGACACGATGCATTGGCCTGGGGTGTCTGTGCCCGTGATGGTGCGACACGCTGGAGTTCGTGGTTGTTAAAAAGAGCCTGTTACACAGGAACAGGAGGAGGCCATTCAGCCCCTCGAGCCTGTTACACAGGAACAGGAGGAGGCCATTCAGCCCCTCGAGCCTGTTACACAGGAACAGGAGGAGGCCATTCAGCCCCTCGAGCCTGTTACACAGGAACAGGAGGAGGCCATTCAGCCCCTCGAGCCTGTTACACAGGAACAGGAGGAGGCCATTCAGCCCCTCGAGCTGCTCCATGCTTTAAGCTGATATGTGTGCTGTTCAGTATTCTAACCGCGTCTCTCTCTATCCCGCCCTCGGTAGGTGCAGCAGAGTCTGGAGGCTCGAGCCGCTGCCGCAGCCACTGTGATGCCACCAGTTCTGGGGCCCCCGTCACCCTTTGTGGGACCAGGTCAGTGTCCCGACTCGGGACAAACCTCTCCGTTCACAATCACTGCCGTATGGCCGGCTGACCCGCAACTGCTGGAGGCCTCGGAGCTGGTGTTCCCGCTCTCAACCTCAACCCTCGCTCCCTCCCCCCTCCGTCCCTCGCTCGCTCCCTCCCCCCTCCGTCCCTCGCTCGCTCCCTCCCCCCTCCGTCCCTCGCTCGCTCCCTCCCCCCTCCGTCCCTCGCTCGCTCCCTCCCCCCTCCGTCCCTCGCTCGCTCCCTCCCCCCTCCGTCCCTCCCCCCTCCGTCCCTCGTTCCCTCCCTCCCCCCTCCGTCCCTCGCTCCCTCCCTCCCCCTCGCTCCATCCCTCGCTCCATCCCTCGCTCCCTCCCTCCCCCTCCGCCCCTGCGTCCCTCGCTCCCTCCCTCCCTCCCCCCTCCGTCCCTCGCTCCCTCCCTCCCCCCTCCGTCCCTCGCTCCCTCCCTCCCCCCTCCGTCCCTCGCTCCCTCCCTCCCCCCTCCGTCCCTCGCTCCCTCCCTCCCCCCTCCGTCCCTCGCTCCCTCCCTCCCCCCTCCGTCCCTCGCTCCCTCCCTCCCCCCTCCGTCCCTCGCTCCCTCCCTCCCTCGCTCCCTCCCTCCCCCCTCCGTCCCTCGCTCCCTCCCTCCCCCCTCCGTCCCTCGCTCCCTCCCTCCCCCCTCCGTCCCTCGCTCCCTCCCTCCCCCCGTCCCTCCCTCCCCCCTCCGTCCCTCGCTCCCTCCATCCCCCCTCCATCCCTCGCTCCCTCCCTCCCCCCTCCGTCCCTCGCTCCCTCCCTCCCCCCTCCATCCCTCGCTCCCTCCCTCCCCCCTCCGTCCCTCGCTCCCTCCCTCCCCCCTCCGTCCCTCGCTCCCTCCCTCCCCCCTCCGTCCCTCGCTCCCTCCCTCCCCCCTCCGTCCCTCGCTCCCTCCCTCCCCCCTCCGTCCCTCGCTCCCTCCCTCCCCCCTCCGTCCCTCACTTCCCCCCTCCGTCCCTCGCTCCCTCCCTCCCCCCTCCGTCCCTCGCTCGCTCCCTCTCGCTCCCTCCGTCCCTTGCTCCCTCCGTCCCTCGCTCCCTCCCTCCCCCCCTCCCCCCCCGTCCCTCCGTCCCCCATCCCTGTCCCCCATCCCCCCTCCCCCCCTCCGTCACCCCTCCCCCTCCCCACTCTGTCCCCCTTCCCCCCTCTGTCCCACATCCTCGGAATGCCTGAGTTTGGCCCTGATCCCTGCTCATTCACAGTGAAAACACCCAGCCTTGCGTGCGTTCAGTTTGCCTCCAGCCTCTCCCTGCTTGGTGTGGGTTGCTTGGTGGGATTCAGTTACAGTTTTTAATCAGACTGTTTTTACTCTCTGCCTCGGGAAACATGGCATTTGAACAAAGAAAATCCTCTTCCAGGTTCAAATACAGGAAGCGGTCTGTCAAAACTCTCGCACGCATCATAACAAAGAAAAGAATAACAAATTTCACACATCCCAGGATGCTAAGGGATAACTTTAGAACGGCCAATCCATCCTAACCCTATATAGCTTTGAACTGTGGGAGGAAACCGGAGCATCCGGAGGAAACCCACGCAGACACGGGAGAAGGTGCAGACTCCGCACAGACAGCAACCCAAGCCAGGAATCAAACCCAGATCCCTGGCGCTGTGAGGCAGCAGCGCTAACCCACTGTGCCAGCGTTACACTGAATGTTTCAATGAAACAAAAGCTGGAGGTGGGGACAGATGATGATAACTTACCCTGAACTGGCACAACAAAGATTGTGACAGTGCGGCACTCCCTCAGCACTGACCCTCTGACAGTGCGGCACTCCCTCAGCACTGACCCTCTGACAGTGCGACACTCCCTCAGCACTGACCCTCTGACAGTGCGGCACTCCCTCAGCACTGACCCTCTGACAGTGCGGCACTCCCTCAGTACTGACCCTCTGACAGTGCGGCACTCCCTCAGCACTGACCCTCTGACAGTGCGGCACTCCCTCAGCACTGACCCTCTGACAGTGCGGCACTCCCTCAGCACTGACCCTCTGACAGTGCGGCGCTCCCTCAGCACTGACCCTCTGACAGTGCGGCACTCCCTCAGCACTGACCCTCTGACAGTGCGGCGCTCCCTCAGCACTGACCCTCTGACAGTGCGGCACTCCCTCAGCACTGACCCTCTGACAGTGCGGCACTCCCTCAGCACTGACCCTCTGACAGTGCGGCGCTCCCTCAGCACTGACCCTCTGACAGTGCAGCGCTCCCTCAGCACTGACCCTCTGACAGTGCGGCGCTCCCTCAGCGCTGACCCTCTGACAGTGCGGCGCTCCCTCAGCGCTGACCCTCTGACAGTGTGGCACTCCCTCAGCACTGACCCTCTGACAGTGCGGCACTCCCTCAGCACTGACCCCCTGACAGTGCGGCACTCCCTCAGCACTGACCCTCTGACAGTGCGGCGCTCCCTCATTGAATGGACCTACCTCGCATTAAGTTGATCTTTCTCTACACCCTCGCTGTGACTGTAACACCACATTCTGCACCCTCTCCCTTCCTTCTCTATGAACGGAATGCTTTCTCTGTATAGCGTGCAAGAAACAATACTTTTCACTGTTTGTTAATACATGTGACAATATCAGATCAAATGAGCTGCTGTTTTTGGGTTGGATGGGGGTATGTATGGTTCCCATGGAGAGGTACCATTCTCAGAATTGTGAACCCGGATTATCTGCCAGCCTGTGACTCTGCCCGGTAATGGAAGTGCTGTGGCTAACATTGAGACTGAAATATGTTTGACCAGCTCCTGATGCACGTTCTTTCCTCTCTCTACAGCAATGCCACCTCCGAGACAGGCTCCCATTGTCAGACCCGTCTTCGTTCCTCATGTATTACAGAGACCAGGTACAGATACACATCACACAGCAGCAGCCCCAGTGTTATACTGTCCCCTAGTGTAATACAGACACAGACTCACCCCCACCAGCACTGTACCCCAGTGTTATACAGTGACAGACCCGTCCCCCCCCCCCCCCGTACTGTATCCCAGTGTTATATACATAACACGCAAAACCCCTCAATTAGATCCCAGTCTGTAACTCACTCCCGGGTATCTGTTATTCTATATATAAACCACCCCGAACCCCTCGATTAGATTCCAGTCTGTAACTCACTCCCGGGTATCTGTTATTCTATATATAAACCACCCCGAACCCCTCGATTAGATTCCAGTCTGTAACTCACTCCCGGGTATCTGTTATTCTATATATAAACCACCCCGAACCCCTCGATTAGATTCCAGTCTGTAACTCACTCCCGGGTATCTGTTATTCTATATATAAACCACCCCGAACCCCTCGATTAGATTCCAGTCTGTAACTCACTCCCGGGTATCTGTTATTCTATATATAAACCACCCCGAACCCCTCGATTAGATTCCAGCCTGTAACTTACTCCCGGGTATCTGTTATTTGTTATGTCCATTGCCCATGCTCTGATAGATGTTTGTATTTATTGAATCTTGCCCTGGATGGTTAACGATTCTCATTCTTGTTCCCTTTGCAGCTGTTCCCAGGATCCCTCCGATGAGACCCCCACCCCCTCCTCCGCTGATGGGACCTCCGATGCGGACCCCTCCCCCTCTCATGATGGGCCATCCGATGGCTCCCCCTCCACCAATGGGACCGATGCATCCTGTCCGATATTCCAACGTGAGTGTAATCCTGCCCACCGCCCCTCCCACAAATCCCCCCACCCCAGAGAAGCGAGACCTTGCAGCAACTCAGGGATCAGTGCTGGGACAACTGTTATTTGCCATTTATATTAATGTTTTGGATGAGAATATAGGAGGCAGGGTTAGTAAGTTTGTAGATGACACCAAGATTGGTGGCATAGTGGACAGTGAAGAAAGTTATCTCCAATTGCAACGGGATCTTGATCAGTTGGGCCAGTGGGCTGACGAATGGCAGATGGAGTTTAATTTAGATAAATGTGAGGTGATGTATTTTGGTCGATTGAAACAGGGCAGGACTTACTCAGTTAATGGTAGGGCATTGGGGAGAGTTACAGAACAAAGAGATCTAGGGGTACAGGTTCATAGCTCCTTGAAAGTGGAGTCACAGGTGGACAGAGTGGTGAAGAAGGCATTCGGCATGCTTGGTTTCATCGGTCAGAACATTGAATACAGGAGTTGGGACGTCTTGTTGAAGTTGTACAAGACATTGGTAAGGCCACACTTGGAATACTGTGTACAGTTCTGGTCACCTTATTATAGAAAGGATATTATTAAACTAGAAAGAGTGCAGAAAAGATTTACTAGGATGTTACCGGGACTTGATGGATTGAGTTATAAGGAGAGGCTGGATAGACTGGGACTTTTTTCTCTGGAGCGTAGGAGGCTGAGGGGTGATCTTATAGAGGTCTGTAAAATAATGAGGGGCACAGATCAGCTAGACAGTCAATATCTTTTCCCAAAGGTAGGGGAGTCTAAAACTAGAGGGCAGAGGTTTAAGGTGAGAGGGGAGAGACACAAAAGGGTCCAGGGGGCAATTTTTTCACACAGAGGGTGGTGACTGTCTGGAACAAGCTGCCAGAGGCAGTAGTAGAGGTGGGTACAATTTTGTCTTTTAAAAAGCATTTAGATAGTTTCATGGGTAAGATGAGTATAGAGGGATATGGGCAAAATGTGGGCAACTGGGACAATCTTTTGGGTGTAAAAAAAGAGGGCAGCTTGGACAAGTTGGGCCGAAGGGACTGTTTCCCTGCTGTAAACCTCTGTAACTCTATGAACTCAGATCTCACCATGAATTGTCAATTACATTAACCAGTAAGCACACAGCTAGCTTCGGGATTCATTTCCGATGGGAAATTATTGTAAAAAAGATCATTTCAAACCCAGGATAGACCACACTCGGAGCACTGTGCACAGTTCCGGTCTCCATATCCCTCGGTTAGACCCACACTCGGAGCACTGTGCACAGTTCCAGTCTCCATATCCCTCGGTTAGACCCACACTCGGAGCACTGTGCACAGTTCCGGTCTCCATATCCCTCGGTTAGACCCACACTCGGGGCACTGTGCACAGTTCCAGTCTCCACATCCCTCGGTTAGACCCACACTCGGAGCACTGTGCACAGTTCCGGTCTCCATATCCCTCAGTTAGACCCACACTCGGGGCACTGTGCATAGTTCCAGTCTCCATATCCCTCGGTTAGACCCACACTCGGAGCACTGTGCACAGTTCCAGTCTCCATATCCCTCAGTTAGACCCACACTCGGAGCACTGTGCACAGTTCCGGTCTCCATATCCCTCAGTTAGACCCACACTCGGAGCACTGTGCACTGTTCCAGTATCAATGAGGTCAGTTTTCGGGTTAGACTTGCGGTCTGACTTGGACGCTGTAATAAATCCATTGGGGAATTCAGGAGAAACATCTTTCCCGAGGGAGTGGGGAGAATGTTGGACTGGCTCCCAAGGGGAGTGGGGAGAGTGTGGGACTCACTCCCATGGGGAGTGGGGGGGGGATGGTGAATAGTATTGATGTGTTTCTAAGGGAAGAGGCTGGATAAGCATTGAGGGAGAAACAAATGGAAGGAGATGGGAGTGGGGGGTTGAACAGGCAGGTGGGAGACGGCTCATGTGGAACTGGAACAACAGCATGGGGCAGATGGGCTGAGTGGCCTGGTGCTGTGCACTGATGCATGTTATTTCCCTCCTCCCACAGGTGAACCAGCTCCCTCCCCTGATGCCTGTTCACCCGCCTGTAATGCAGCCCGTTCCCAAGGTAAACCTGACCATTATCCAGGCTGCACCCACCGTCTACAGACCCCCTGTAGTCAAACCTAAAGAGGTGAGTCACTGCTCTTCACTGGCCAGTCCTGTGTGCATCCATGTGTATGTGTGTGTAAGAGTGCCTCTGTGTGTGTGGGGGTGTGTGTGTGTGTATGTGTGTGTGTATGTGTGTGTGTGTGTGTGTGTGTGTGTGTGTGTGTAAGAGCGCCTCTGTGTGTGTGTGTGTGTGTGTGTCTGCCTCTGCGTGCGCGAGCGCCTCTCTCTGCGTGCGCGTGCATGTCTCGCACTGATGTCCCCCCCCCCGTCCCCGCAGGTGGAGATCCCTGAGCCTCACTTGCCGCCGTTGTTAGAGGAGAAGGACCCGATGAGCACGGACGACAGTCTGATTGGACCCACCCTGCCCGAGGCAGAGCCTCCACATGTCGAGGTAAGGAGGGAGAGGAGAATGGCTGGAGGGACCGCCCCTCATAACACCCATGAGCTACTAAGACTGAGCCTCTGAGGAGCGTCGCACACGCGTAATCTCTCCCCACAGTCCATCCTGTGGCACGGCCAGTTATCACTGTGCTGTCTGTGGGATCTTGCTGTGCGTGGATTGTTCACTGTCTTCCCGACGTTACAACACTGACCTCCCTTTAAACAAAACCCTTCACTGAGGATTGAATGGTTCGGGATGTCTCGGGGGGGAGGGGGTGGGTCGGACCTCTCTGGAAATTCCCATGTGCTGGATTTTCTGCTTTTGAGTTGCTGTTTTTCACAACCCTGACCTTTTGGTATTAACAATGTCAGCATTGATGCTGAACGGAATTCCTCACTGTGCTTTGACAGGTGGGAGCTGTACGATTTGGAACGCTTCCTCAAATAACCTCCTCCGCAGTCCCTGGTGAATATATTTCAGCCTTCTTTGTGAGGCTCTGAAACATTGCCCCATTGTACAAGGGCAGCATGGTGGCACAGTGGGTTAGCACTGCTGTCTCACAGCGCCAGAGACCCGGGTTCGATTCCCAGGGGGCACGGTGACACAGTGGGTTAGCACTGCTGCCTCACAGCACCAGGGACCCGGGTTCGATTCCCGGGGGCACGATGACACAGCGGGTTAGCACTGCTGTCTCACAGCGCCAGGGACCCGGGTTCGATTCCCGGGGGCACGGTGACACAGTGGGTTAGCACTGCTGCCTCACAGCGCCAGGGACCCGGGTTCGATTCCTGGGGGCACGGTGACACAGTGGGTTAGCACTGCTGTCTCACAGCGCCAAGGACCCGGGTTCGATTCCCAGGGGCACGGTGACACAGTGGGTTAGCACTGCTGTCTCACAGTGCCAGGGACCCGGGTTCAATTCCCGGCTTGGGTCACTGTCTGTGTGCACATTCTCCCCGTGTCTGCATGGGTTTCCTTCGGTTTCCTCCCACAGTCCAAAGATGTGCAGGTTAGGGTGGATTGGCCATGATAAATTGCCCCTTTGTGTCCAAAGATGTGTGAGTTAGGAGGTATTGGCTATGTTAAATTCTTCCTCGGTGTACTACAGGATTTTCACTAACTTCACTGAAGTCTTAATGTAAGCCTACTTATGACCCTTATAAACAAACTGAACTGTATATCCACACATATATTCTTTCATGTGAACACTCTGCTCTCCTCATCACAGGCCATGGTGCAGGCTGGAATCGCTCTCATTCTCCTCACTCTCTGACTGTTAGACAAGAAGCAGGAGGAGGCCATTTGACCCTTCAAGCCTGCTGCACCATTCATTACGATCATGTCTAATCATCAAATTCGATATCCTGATCCCCCCCCTCCCCCCCATATCCCTCAATCCCTTTCGCCCCAAGAGTGAAATCTAATTTCTTCCTGAAATCTCACAGCGTTTTCTCCTCAGCTCCTTCCTGTGGGAGTGAATTCCACACATTCCCCACCCTCTGGGTGAAGAAGTTTCTCCTCATCTCAGTTCTAAAAGGTTTACCCCTTATCCTCAAACTCTGACCCCTAGTTCTGGACTCTCCCCACCATCGGGAACATTCTTTCTGAATCGACCCTGTCTAACCCTATGTGAATTTTATAAGTTTCTATCAGATCCCCTCTCACTCTTCCAAACTCCAGTGAATATAATCCTAACCCACTTAGTCTCTCCACATAAGACAGACCTGCCATCCCAGGAATCAGCCTGGAAAACCTTCGCTGTGCTCCCTCTATAGCAAGGACATCCTTCCTCAGATAAGGAGACCAAAACCACACACAATACTCCAGGTGTGGCCTCACCAACACCCTGTACAATTGCAGCAAAACATCCCTATCCCTATCTCTCAAATCCTCTCGCTGTGAAGGCTAACATACCATTTCCCTTCTTTACTGCCTGCTGTACCTGCACGCTTACTTTCAGTGACTGATGCACGAGGACGCCAAGGTCTCGCTGAGTATCCGCCTCTCTCAATTTACACCCATTCCAGTAATAATCTGTCTTCCTATTATTGTTCCCAAAGTGGATAACCTCATGTTTATCCACATTATACTGCATCTGCCATGCAGATACCCACACACTCAGCCTGTCCAAATCACACTGAAGCATCTCTGCATCCTCCTCACAGCTCACCCTCCCACCCAACTTTGTATCATCTCCAATTTGAAGATAACACCTTCAGTTTCCTCTTCCAAATCATTTATACTGTGAACAGTTGGGAGTCCCAGCACAGATCCCTGCGGAATCCCACTACTCACTGACTGCCAATCAGAAAAAGACCCATTTATGCCAACTCTTTGCTTCCTATCTGCTAACCAGCTTTCTGTCCATCTCGAGACATTACCCGCAATCCCATGTGCTTTAACTTTACACAGTAGTCTGTTACATGAGACCTTGTCGAAAGCCTTCTGAAAGTGTAAATAAACCCCATCCACTGGTTCTCCTCGGGCAACTCTACTCGTTACATCCTCAAAGAATTCTAATGGATTCGTCAAGCATAATATCCCTTCTGTAAATCCATGCTGATTTTGTCTGATTATCCCACTGCCTTCCAAGTACCGAGATTTGAAATCTTTGATAATGGACTCCAGCAACTTTCCCAGTACCAACTTTTGCTCTCCCTGCTTCTTGTCATGCCTGGGTTAGAGAGAGAGAGGGGAAATCAGCCAGGGTTCCTGCTCCTGATCACTGTCCAGTGATCCCTGGGTTAGAGAGAGAGAGAGGGGGGAAATCAGCCAGGGTTCCTGCTCCTGATCCCTGTCCAGTGACCCCTGAGTTAGAGAGAGAGAGGGGAAATCAGCCAGGGTTCCTGTTCCTGATCACTGTCCAGTTTCCTCTGGGATCCAGCCTCTAAATTTCCTGATATATCCCTCCAGGTCGGGGAGGTGGTGACCGAAGACAAAAAGAAGAGTAAGCAGGAGAGGACAAAGCGGTGTATCCGGACCGCGGCTGGAATATCCTGGGAGGATCCCAGCCTGCTGGAATGGGAACACGGTGAGTAAATCCTGGGGGAGAAGGTGGGGGGAAACGTGTTGACGTTGGGAAGCTCACACGAACTGGATGTTTCAGTAGGTTGAGGGCTGTGGGTTTGGCAGATTGGCTGATGAGCTGGTGATTGTGTTAGACGCAGAGTCCAGCCATCGAGGCTGTCCCCTCACCCCCAGCGGGTAGGGAACTCCCCATACGAACCCAACTGAACCTCCCTCCCCCTGCACTGCCTCCCACACCGCAGTGCAGCAGAGACAGCACCCCCTCCAGGCACAGCAAGATCCCACACTGCAGTGCAGCAGAGACAGCACCCCCTCCAGGCACAGCAAGATCCCACGGCAGTGCAGCAGAGACAGCACCCCCTCCAGGCACAACAAGATCCCACACTGCAGTGCAGCAGAGACAGCACCCCCTCCAGGCACAGCAAGATCCCACGGCAGTGCAGCAGAGACAGCACCCCCTCCAGGCACAGCAAGATCCCACAGCAGTGTAGCAGGGACAGCACCCCCTCCAGGCACAGCAAGATCCCACTGCAGTGTAGCAGAGATAGCAACCCCTCCAGGCACAGCAAGATCCCACCGCAGTGTAGCAGAGATAGCAACCCCTCCAGCCACAGCAAGATCCCACAGCAATGTCACCACAGAGAGCCCTTTAGGCCCAACAAGATCCCACAGCAGTGTAGCAGAGATAGCAACCCCTCCAGGCACAGCAAGATCCCACCACAGTGTAGCAGAGATAGCAACCCCTCCAGCCACAGCACGATCCCCCAGCAGCATAACCACAGAGACGCCTCCAGGCACAGCAAGATCCCACAGCAGTGTAACCGCAGAGACTTCTTCATGTACAGCAAGATCCCACGAGGCAGCAACCACCTATCGCCTCTGTTGGGACGGACAGATGTAATGAGCTGTTTCTTTCCCCTTTGCAGACGATTTCCGGATCTTCTGTGGTGACCTGGGGAATGAGGTGAATGACGACATCTTGGCCCGGGCCTTCAGCAAGTATCAGTCCTTCCTCAAAGCCAAGGTGATCCGAGACAAACGCACCGGAAAGACCAAGGGCTATGGTTTTGTCAGCTTCAAAGACCCCAACGATTACGTTCGGGCGATGAGGGAGATGAACGGTGAGTCTGGGCACAGTAACATACCGCACAGAATCTCTGCGAGAGAGCGACACACCGCAATCTGACCAGGAGCTCTGGGTGGTTTATATATAGAATAACAGATAGCTGGGAGTGAGTTACAGACTGGAATCTAATCGAGGGGTTCGGGGTGGTTTATATATAGAATAACAGATACCCAGGAGTGAGTTACAGACTGGAATCTAATCGAGGGGTTCGGGGTGGTTTATATATAGAATAACAGATAGCCGGGAGTGAGTTACAGACTGGAATCTAATCGAGGGGTTCGGGGTGGTTTATATATAGAATAACAGATAGCCGGGAGTGAGTTACAGACTGGAATCTAATCGAGGGGTTCGGGGTGGTTTATATATAGAATAACAGATAGCCGGGAGTGAGTTACAGACTGGAATCTAATCGAGGGGTTCGGGGTGGTTTATATATAGAATAACAGATAGCCGGGAGTGAGTTACAGACTGGAATCTAATCGAGGGGTTCGGGGTGGTTTATATATAGAATAACAGATACCCGCTATTGTGCCTGCCACACAGTCTGTTTTAACCCTTATGTGGCGGACAAAGAATTGCGAGTAGAGTTCTTGTTCATACAACAATATTTATTTACACAATTACTCATCACCCATCCAATCAACATTGAGTTATCTTACAGAAATACTAAAGTTCGAGTCCATTACCAGACCTTGATTTAACTTTGCGTGACTGGCAAGTACCCAGGCAGATATTGGCCTTCATCTGTGCTGATCTCTGTTGCCCTCTGCGTAATCTGGTCCTTTGGTCAGGTCTGATACTCTGGCTCTGGTCTTCCTTCCCTCTCGGGTGTGGTGTCTCTCTTCGTGCTGGTCGATGATGGTGATGGTCACTGTTGTTGTAGCTTGTTCATGGGGTCAGAGAGAGGGATTCTTCTTTTGCATGACACCCTTTACACCCAGTTGGTTTTCACGTCCCTTTTTGGCTATTGCCAATCAGTTGATCAGGACTTGATCACCCTGATCGATAAAGTTCCAATAAGGTGCTGCCACACCAGTCTCTGGCAGTGTTCCCCACACCAGGTTAAAGTCCAACAGGTTTATTTGGTAGAACAAGCCACAAGCTTTCGGAGCGCTGCCCCTTTGTCAGGTGAGTGCAAATTCTGTTCACAAACAGGGCATATAAAGACACAAACTCAATTACAAGATAATGGTTGGAATGTGAGTCTTTACAGGTAATCAAGTCTTAAAGGTACAGACAATGTGAGTGGAGAGAGGGTTAAGCACAGGTTAACGTGATGTGTATTGTCTCCAGACAGGACAGTTAGTGAGATTTTACAAGCCCAGGCAAGTCATGGGGGTTACAGATAGTGTGACATGAACCCAAGATCCCGGTTGAGGCCGTCCTCATGTGTGCGGAACTTGGCTATCAGTCTCTGCTCAGCGACTCTGTGCTGTCGTGTGTCATGAAGGCCGCCTTGGAGAAAGTTTACCCGAAGATCAGAGGCTGAATGCCCATGACCGTTGAAATGTTCCCCAACTGGAAGACGATCTTCCTGCCAGGTGACTGTCGAGTGGTGTTCATTTATGCGTTGTCGTAGTGTCTGCATGATCTCCCCAATGTACCAGGCCTCGGGACATCCTTTCCAGCAGTGTATCAGATAGACAACGTTGGCTGAGTTGCAAGAGTATGTACCGTGTACCTGGTGGATGGTGTTCTCACGTGAGATTGTGGCATCCATGTCGATGATCCGGCATGTCTTGCAGAGGTTGCTGCGGCAGGGTTGTGTGGTGTCGTGGTCACTGTTCTCCTGAAGGTTGGGTAGTTTACTGCAGACAGCGGTCCGTTTGACGTTGTGCGGTTGTTTGAAGGCAAGAAGTGGGGGGTATGGGGTTGGCCCTGGCAAGATGTTCGTCTTCATTGAAGATGTGTAGAAGGCTCCGGAGAAGATGTCGTAGCTTCTCTGCTCCGGAGAAGTACTGGACGACAAAGGGTACTCCGTCCACCGTGTCCCATGTTCCTCTCCTGAGGAGGTCAGTGCAGTTTTTCGCTGTGGTCCATTAGAACAGTCAATCGATGAGTTGAGCGCCATATCCTCTTCTCATGAGGGCATCTTTTAGCATCTGGAGGTGTCTGTTGCGATCCTCCTCACTTGAGCAGATCTTGTGTATACAGGGGGGGCCTACTAATAGGGGATGGCTTCTTTAACATGTTTAGGGTGGAAGCTGGAGAAGTGGAGCATTGTGAGGTTCTCTGTGGGCTTGCAGTACTGTGAGGTGACCATCCTTGATGGAGATGCATGTGTCCAAGAATGTAACCAATTCCGGAGAATAGTCCACGGTGAGTTTGATGGTGGGATGGAACTTGTTGATATCATCATATAGTTGTTTCAGTGATTGTTCACCATGAGTCCAGTATCTGATGTATCAGTTGAAGGTCCTGTGTGGTGAAAAAGTCTTGTTCAAACCTGTGCATGAAGGTGTTGCCATATTGAGGTGCGAATTTGGTCCCCATGGCTGTTCCGTGTGTCTGGATGAAGAACTGGTTGTTGAAGATGAAGATGTTGTGGTCCAGGATGAAGCTGATGAGTTGTAAAATTACATCTGGAGATTGGCAGTTTCAAGATAAACCTCCCGAAGATACACAAGGCAAACACACCCGGCCGTCCCATCGTATTGGCAATGGGACCCTGCGCGAGAACCTCTCCGGCTACGTCGAGGACATCCTGAAACCCATTGTATAAAGAACCCCCAGCTTTTGTCGCAACACTACGGACTTCCTACAGAAACTCAGCACACGTGGAGCAGTTGAACCAGGGACACTCCTCATCACAATGGATGTCTCAGCGCTCTACACCAACATCCCCCACAACGATGGCATTGCTGCAACAGCCTCAGTACTCAACACCGACAACTGCCAGTTTCCAGATGCAATTTTACAACTCATCCACTTTATCCTGGGCCACAATGTCTTCACCTTCAACAATCAGTTCTTCATCCAGACACACGGAACAGCCATGGGGACCAAATTCACACCTCAATATGCCAACGTCTTCATGCACAGGTTCGAACAAGACTTCTTCACCACACAGGACCTTCAACCAATGCTATACACTAGATACATCAATGATATTTTCTTTCTTTAGACTCATGGTGAATAATCACTGAAACAACTATATGATGACATCATCAAGTTCCATCCCACCATCAGACTCACCATGGGCTACTCTCCGGAATCGGTTACATTCTTGGACACACACATCTCCATCAAGGACGGTCACCTCAGCACCTCACTGTACCGCAAGCCCACAGGTAACCTCACAATGCTCCACTTCTCCAGCTTCCACCCTAAACATGTTAAAGAAGCCATCCCCTATGGACAAGCCCTCCATATACACAGGATCTGCTCAGATGAGGAGGATCACAACAGACACCTCCAGACACTGAAAGGTGCCCTCATCAGAACAGGATATGGTCCTCAACTCACTGATCGACAGTTCCGATGCGCCGCAGCTAAAAACCAACCTCCTCAGAAGACAAACACGGGACAAGGCGGACAGAGTACCCTTGGTTGTCCAGTACTTCCCCGGCGCGGAGAAGCTGCAACATCTTCTCCAGTGTCTTCAACATATCATTGATGAAGACGAACATCTCACTAAGGCCATCCCCACACCCCCACTTCTTGCCTTCAAACAACTGCACAACCTCAAACAGACCATTGTTCACAGCAAACTACCCAGCCTTCAGGAGAACAGTGACCACGACACCACACAACACTGCCACAGCAACCTCTGCAAGACATGCCGGATCATCGACATGGATGCCATCATCTCATGTGAGAACACCATCCACCAGGTCAACTCGGCCAATGTTGTCTACCTGATATGCTGCAGGAAAGGATGTCCCGAGGCCTGGTACATTGGGGAGACCATGCAGACACTACAACAACGGATGAATGAACTTGACAATCACCAGGCAAGAATGTTCTCTAACTGTTGGGGAACACCTCAGCGGTCACAGGCATTCAGCCACTGATCATCAGGTAAGCTTTCTCCTTCACAACACACGACAGCACAGTCACTGAGCAGAGACTGATAGCCAAGTTCTGCACACATGAGGACAGCCTCAACCGAGATCTTGGGTGCCTGTTGCACTATCTGTAACCCCCACGACTTGCCTGGGCTTGCAAAATCTCACTAACTGTCCTGTCTGGAGACGATACACATCTCTTTAACCTGAGCTTAACCCTCTCTCCACTCACATTGTCTGCGCCTTTAAGACTTGATTAGCTGTAAAGACTCACATTCTAATCATTATTTTGTAAATTGAGTTTGTGTCTTTATCTGCCCTGTTTGTGAACAGAATTTGCACTCACCTGATGAAGGAGCAGCGTTCTGAAAGCTAGTGCTATCAAATAAACCTGTTGGACTTTATCCCGGTGTTGAGACTTCTTACTGTGCCCACCCCAGTCCAACGCCGGCATCTCCACATCATGTAACCCCAACGGCCATGTTTGTAGATGCTGGAGGCACGTAGGTCACACACCCCCCTCCCAATAAGGGGTTAAGAACATAAGAAATAGGAGCAGGAGTAGGCCATCTAGCCCCTCGAGCCTGCCCCGCCATTCAATAAGATCATGGCTGATCTGTCGCGACTCAGTTCCACTTTCCCGCCCTCTCCCCATAACCCTTAATCCCCTCTCTTATCAAAAACCCATCAACCCGCTTCTTAAAAATATTTAGCGAGGCAGCCTCCACCACTTCAATGGGCAGAGAATTCCAGAGATTCACCACCATTTGAGTGAAGAAGTTCTTCCTCAACTCCGTTCTAAACCGCTCCCCCCCCCCCCCCTTTATCTTGAGGCTGTGCCCCCTAGTCCTACTGTCCTTTCTGAGCGGGAAGAGTCTCTCCACCTCTATCCTAACCATCCCATTCATCATCTTACATGTCTCAGTGAGATCTCCCCTCATTCTTCTAAACTCTAACGAGTACAAGCCTAGTTTATTCAGCCTCTCCTCATAGTTCAACCCCCTCAACTCCGGTATCAGCCTAGTAAACCTCCTCTGCACTCCCTCCAAGGCCAAAATATCCTTGCGTAAGTGCGGCGACCAAAACTGCACACAGTACTCCAGCTGCAGCCTCACCAGTGCCCTATACAGCTGCAGCAAGACCTCCCTACTTTTATATTCAATCCCCCTCGCTATGAAGGCCAGCATCCCATTCGCCTTCCTGACCACCTGCTGCACCTGCAGGCTGAGTTTTTGTGACTCATGCACCGACCCCTGGGGCACTCCACTAGTCACCAACCGCCAATCCGAATAGCACCCATTGACCCCCACTCTCTGCCTCCTATTTGACAACCAATCCTCTATCCACGCTAACACCCTACCCCCAACTCCATGTCCCCTTACCTTCTGCAATAACCTCTTGTGAGGCACCTTATCAAACGCCGTCTGAAAATCAAGAAAGACCACATCCACCGGCTCTCCTCTATCCACCGCCCTAGACACATCCTCATAAAACTCCAATAAATTTGTCAGACACGACTTCCCCTTAACGAAACCATGCTGCGTCTGCTCTATCAAATAATTCTCCTCAAGATGCCTCGCTATTTTCTCCTTGATGACGGATTCTAACATTTTACCCACAACAGACGTTAAGGCTTCCCTGTGTCTGGTAAACAAGTCTGTTTGACCGGAAAGTCCCTTTTGTCCAGGAAATGGCCTCTATCCTGTGTATTTAATCATTTAAGCCACAGCCTATTATCTCTGTCCTTTAGAATGCAGCCTGCTGTTTTAGTCCATGCAGAATTATCAGAGAGTGCTTTCTAAATCTCCATTTTAGCTGGCCTATTTGGCCATATGGGAGTGAGTTACAGACTGGAATCTAATCGAGGGGTTCAGGGTGGTTTATATATAGAATAACAGATACCCGGGAGTGAGTTACAGACTGGAATCTAATCGAGGGGTTCGGGGTGGTTTATATATAGAATAACAGATACCCGGGAGTGAGTTACAGACTGGAATCTAATCGAGGGGTTCGGGGTGGTTTATATATAGAATAACAGATACCCGGGAGTGAGTCACAGACTGGAATCTAATCGAGGGGGTCAGGGTGGATTATGTACAGAGCTGCTTGAACCCCGTCCTCTCCGTGTTTTTCCGCAGGGAAATACGTGGGCAGTCGGCCAATCAAGTTACGGAAGAGCATGTGGAGGGACCGCAATCTGGATGTGGTGAGGAAGAAACAGAAGGAGAAGAAGAAGCTGGGGCTGCGGTGAGCGACTGTGGGGGGCATCGCAAAATCTTCACGCCCCCTCCCTTCACCCCGACCTGCCGGCCCACTGGGGGCACGGGGCCGGCTTGAGCCTGGAGATCACACATGATTCCCATCCTCCCTCCCCCGCCTCACTCCTTCCCTCTCTGTCTCTCTCTCCATCTCTCTTTCCCCCTCACCCCCTCTCCACCCTCTTCGCTCCCTCCCTCATGTCTCCCCTTCCCCGCTCCCTTCTCCCCCTCCCCGCTCCCTCCTGTCCCCCCCTCCCCGCTCTCTTCTCCCCCCTCCCTGCTCCCTTCTGTCCTCCCCCTCCCCACTCCCTTCTGTCCCCCTTCCCCGTTCCCTTCTCCCCCCTTCCCCGTTCCCTTCTCCCCCCCTCCCCGTTCCCTTCTCCCCCCTTCCCTGTTCCCTTCTCCCCCCCTCCCCGCTCCCTTCTCCCCCCCTCCCCGCTCCCTCCTCCCCCCTTCCCCGTTCCCTCCTCCCCCCTTCCCCGTTCCCTCCTCCCCCCTTCCCCGTTCCCTCCTCCCCCCTTCCCCGTTCCCTCCTCCCCCCTTCCCCGTTCCCTCCTCCCCCCTTCCCCGTTCCCTCCTCCCCCCTTCCCCGTTCCCTCCTCCCCCCTTCCCCGTTCCCTCCTCCCCCCTTCCCCGTTCCCTCCTCCCCCCTTCCCCGTTCCCTCCTCCCCCCTTCCCCGTTCCCTCCTCCCCCCTTCCCCGTTCCCTCCTCCCCCCTTCCCCGTTCCCTCCTCCCCCCTTCCCCGTTCCCTCCTCCCCCCTTCCCCGTTCCCTCCTCCCCCCTTCCCCGTTCCCTCCTCCCCCCTTCCCCGTTCCCTCCTCCCCCCTTCCCCGTTCCCTTCTCCCCACTTCCCCCTCCCCCCTCCTCGCTCCCTCCCTCTGTCTGTGTTAAAATATTTGGCGCTGTGTTTTTGGACTGGTGATGAGTTGCAGCATTGTACAGATTGGCTGTGGACACGGTGCTGGGCTGAGGAAAGGGGTGTTTGAGTCAGCAAGCGCCTCCAGATGTTGTGTGATCATCTCTGTATACATACACTCTCTCATACACACGCACACTCTCTCGCGCACGCAGGCACACACACACACACACTCACACTCACACACTCACACTCTCTCCCTCTCTCTCACTCACTCACACACACACACACACACACACTCAGTCACTCACTCAGTCACTCACATACACACACACTCACACACATACTCAGACAAATGCACACACCATTAGCCACACTCATTTTGATTTGTGAGTCTCGCTTGTTTAATGGCAATATATGTTTTTTTGAGAACTACTAATCTTGCCTCCTTTTTGTTGCGTTTGGCTGCCACTGGCCTGGGTTCATCTGCATCTCTCACAGAGGTGACACAGCGTGAAATGGCAAGAAGTGACCACTCAATGTCCCTTCAGTCACATCAAGGGTGAACACAGTGGTTAGCACTGCTGCCTCACAGCGCCAGGGACCCGGGTTCGATTCCCGGGGGCACAGTGACACAGTGGGTTAGCACTGCTGCCTCACAGCGCCAGGGAACCGGGTTCGATTCCCGGGGGCACGGTGACACAGTGGGTTAGCACTGCTGCCTCACAGCGTCAGGGACCCGGGTTCAATTCCCGGGGGCACGGTGACACAGTGGGTTAGCACTGCTGTCTCACAGCGCCAGGGATCCAAGTTCAATTCCCAGGGGGCATGGTGGCATTGTGGTTATCACTGCTGCCTCACAGTGCCAGGGACCCAGGTTCAATTCCTGGCTTGGGTCACTGTGTGGAGTTTGCATGTTCTCCCCGTGTCTGCGTGGGTTTCCCCCCGGCTGTTCCAATTTCCTCCCACAGTCCAAGGATTTGAAGGTTAGGTTGACTGGCCCTTGTATCAGGAGGATAATGAAGGTGAATACGTGAGGTTACAGAGATAGGGCTGGGGTGGAATTCTGGTCAGTGCAGACTCAATGGGCTGAATGGCCTCCTGAACTGTAGGGATTCTGTGACAGGAGAATCTTTCACATTTGTTTGTTTCTCTTCACTCCCATCCCCTCTCCCTCCTTTGCCCTGTCTCCCCCCTCGCTCGCTCACTCTCAGCTTCGTTCTGTCTCTGTGTCTCCCAGTGAGAGATCAGCTAAGTGTCAGTCACTCCCTCCGATCATTCAGCCCCTCGAGCCTGTTACACAGGAACAGGAGGAGGCCATTCAGCCCCTTGAGCCTGTTACACAGGAACAGGAGGAGGCCATTCAGCCCCTCGAGCCTGTTACACAGGAACAGGAGGAGGCCATTCAGCCCCTCAAACCTAATCTGCCACTTAATTTGGTCTTGGCTAACCTGTACAATTTACTAGTTGAAACCAGTTTGGGAGGGCATGAAGGGCCTGTTTCTGAGAGCGAGGAGCTGAGACATACCCAGATTGGTCCCCGTGCACTCTGTAATGGGGAATAATCCTTCCGATTCATTATCTCCCTGTTCAGTGATCACTGAAGTTTGGTTTGGTTTGATTTATTATTGTCACATATATTATCATACAGTGAAAAGTATTGTTTCTTGCGCGCTATACAGACAAAGCATACCGTTCATAGAGAAGGAAAGGAGAGATTGCAGAATGTAGTGTTACAGTCACAGCGAGGGTGTAGAGAAAGATCAACTTAATGCGAGGTAGGTTCACTCAAAAGTCTGACAGCAGCAGGGAAGAAGCTGTTCTTGAGTCAGTCGGTACGGGACCTCAGACTTTTGTATCTTTTTCCCGATGGAAGAAGGTGGAAGAGAGAATGTCCGGGATGTGTGGGGCTCCTTAATTATGCTGGCTGCTTTTCCCGAGGCAGCGGGAAGTGTAGACAGAGTCAATGGATGGGAGGCTGGTTTGTGTGATAGATTGGGCTATATTCACAACCTTTAATGAGTTAATGAGTGTGTTTAGAACACTCTACCCTGAGTGTTTATCCTCTGTGCTGGTCATATACGTCATAGTAAACACAGACAGGCTGTGTATTTGTGTGCAGCGCATGAGAGTGGTAACATGACTCAGGACCGCACACAAACACAAATAAACACGCTGATGTCTTTATTCATCAAATACACTCCAATATCAACCTCCCTCTACACTGTCCCCCATCAAACACTGTAAAAAGATTTATTTGATAGTAAAGTCACAAGCTTTTGGGTTAGTTCCTTCGTCAGATGAATGGAGAGTTCTGGCCTCAGACACAGCATATAAAGCACAGACAGTTTACAGATTACTGATTAGAATGCGAATCTTTACAGATAGAACATAGAACAGTACAGGCCCTTCGGCCCTCGATGTTGCGCCGACCAGTGGAACCAATCTAATGACCCTCTAACCTAAACTATTCCAATGTTATCCATATGCCTATCCACTGACCATTTGAACACCCTTAAAGTTGGCGAGTTCACAACTGCTGCAGGCAGGGCATTCCATGCCCTTACTACCCTCTGAGTAAAGAACCTACCTCTGACATCCGTCCTATAACTACCACCCCTTAATTTAAAGCTATGTCCCCTTGTGTTAGCCATCTCCATCCGAGGTAAAAGGCTCTCACTGTCCACCCTATCCAATCCATTGATCATCTTGTATGCCTCAATCAGGTCACCTCGTAACCTTTTTCTCTTCAATGAAAATAACCTCAAGTCCCTCAGCCTTTCCTCATGAGACCTTCCCACCATACCAGGCAACATCCTGGTAAACCTCCTCTGCACCCTTTCCAATGCCTCCACATCTTTCTTATAATGTGGCGACCAGAACTGTACGCAATACTCCAAGTGCGGCCGCACCAGTACAGTTGTAACATGACCTCACGGCTCCGAAATTCAATCCCTCTACCAATAAAAGCTAACACACCGTATGCCTTCTTAACAACCTTATCAACCTGGGTGCCAACTTTCAGGGAGCTATGCACATGTACCCCAAGGTCCCTCTGCTCGTCCACACTACTGAGTCCTTCTATTAGCCCTATATTCTGTACTCCTGTTATTCTTACCAAAGTGAATCACCTCACACTTTTCTGTATTGAGCTCCATCTGCCAGCTCTCAGCCCAGCTCTGCAGCTTATCTATGTCCCTCTGCAAACTGTAACATCCATCCTCACTGTCCACAACTCCACTGACCTTGGTGTTGTCAGCAAATTCACTAACCCATCCTTCTACACCCTCATCTAGGTCATTTAGAAAAATGACACACAGCAGTGGCCCCAAAACAGATCCCTGAGGTACACCTCTTGTAACTGAACTCCAGGTTGAATGTTTTCCATCAGCCACCACCCTCTGTCTTCTATCAGCTAGCCAATTCCTGATCCAAACTGCTAAATCACCCTCAATCCCATGCATCTGCATTTTCTGCAATAGCCTACCATGGGGAACCTTATCAAACGCTTTGCTAAAATCCATATACACCACGTCAACTGCCTTACCCTTATCCACCTCTTTGGTCACCTTTTCAAAAAACTCAATAAGGTTTGTGAGGCACGACCTACCCTTCACAAAACCGTGTTGACTATCTCTAATCAATTTATTTCCCTCTAGATGATTATAAATCCTATCCCTTATAATTCTTTCCAAAACTTTGCCCACAACAGAAGTAAGGCGCACCGGTCTATAATTCCCAGAGGTTTACTAGGCTGATGCCGGAGTTGAGGGGGTTGAGCTATGAGGAGAGGCTGAATAAACTAGGCTTGTACTCGTTAGAGTTAAGAAGAATGAGGGGAGATCTCATTGAGACGTATAAGCTGATGAATGGGATGGATAGGATAGAGGTGGAGAGACTCTTCCCGCTCAAAAAGGTCAGTAGGATGAGGGGGCACAGCCTCAAGATAAAGGGGGGGGCGGCTTAGAACGGAGTTGAGGAAGAACTTCTTCACTCAAAGGGTGGTGAATCTCTGGAATTCTCTGCCCGTTGAAGTGGTGGAGGCTGCCTTGCTAAATATTTTTAAGATGCGGGTTGATGGGTTTTTGATAAGCGAGGGGATTAAGGGTTATGGGGAGAGGACGGGAATGTGGAACTGAGCCACGACAGATCAGCCATGATCTTATTGAATGGCGGGGCAAGCTCGAAGGGCTAGATGGCCTACTCCTGCTCCTATTTCTTATGTTCTTATGTCTCAACTCCCCTTCTTGAACAAGGGGACAACATTTGCTATCCTCCAGTCTTCCGGCACTATACCTGAAGCCAATGACGACACGAAGATCAAAGCCAAAGGCTCTGCAATCTCCTCCCTAGCTTCCCAGAGAATCCTAGGGTAAATCCCATCTGGCCCAGGGGACTTATCTATATTCACACTCTCAAGAATTGCCAACACCTCCTCCTTATGTACCTCAATCTCATTTAGTCTACTACCTGGTATCGCAGTATTCTCCGCGACTGCTCTGACTTTCTCCTGCGTGAATATTGTCAAAAAATACTCATTCAGTGCCTCTCCTATCCCTTCAGGTTCCACGCACAACTTCCCACTGCTGTCTCTGACTGGCCCTAATCTTGCCCTAACCAATCTTTTATTCTTAACATACCTGTAGAAAGCTTTAGGATTTTCCTTGATCCTATCTGCCAAAGTCCTCTCATGTCCTCTTCTGGCTCTTCTTAACTCTCTCTTTAGCTCCTTCCTGGCTAATTTATAACTCTCCAGTGCCCTAACTGAGCCTTCACGTCTCACCTTTACATAAGCCTCCTTCTTCCTCTTCACCAGAGATACAACTTCCTTAGTACACCACGGTTCCCTCACTCTACCACTTCCTCTCTGACTGACAGGTACGTGTTTATCAAGGACTCGCAGTAGCTGCTCCTTGAATAAGCTCCACATTTCAGATGTTCCCAGCCCCTGCAATTTCCTACTCCACCCTATGTATCCTAAATCTTGCCTAATAGCCTCATAATTACCTTTCCCCCAGCTATAACTTCTGCCCTTCAGGAGATGCCTATCCCTTTCCATCACTAAGGTAAATGTAACCGAATTGTGGTCACTATCACCAAAGTGCTCACCTACCTTCAAGTCTAACACCTGGTCTGGTTCATTACCCAGTACCAAATCCAATGTAGCCTCACCTCTTGTTGGCCTATCTACATACTGTGTCAGGAAACCTTCCTGCACACATTGGACAAAAACTGACCCCTCTAACGTGCTTGAACTATAGCTTTTCCAATCGATATTTGTAAAGTTAAAGTCCCCCATAACAACTACCCTGTTACTTTCGCACCTATCCAGGATTATCTTTGCAATCCTTTCCTCTACATCTCTGGAACTTTTTGGAGGCCTATAAAAAAAACTCCCAACAGTGTGATCTCTCCTTTCCTGTTTCTAATCTCAGCCCATACTACCCCAATAGACAGGTCCACATCAAACATCCTTTCTGTCACCGTAATACTGTCCTTGACTAACAATGCTACGCCTCCCCCTCTTCTACCACCTTCTCTGCTCTGACTGAAACATCTGAACCCTGGAACCTGCAACAACCATTCCTGTCCCTGCTCTATCCATGTCTCCGTAATGGCCACAACATCGAAGTCCCAGGCACCAATCCAGGCTGCAAGTTCATCCACCCTATTGTGTATGCTCCTCGCATTAAAGTATCCGCACTTCAAACCACCCTCCCGCCTGCCAATACTCTGCTGTGACCTAGAAACCTTATCCATGACCTCCCTGTTCTCATCCTCCTGTACATTGAAGCTACAGTTCAGGTTCCCATCCCCCCTCTGAATCAGTTTAAACCGCCCCCCCCCCCGAATAGCATTGGCAAATTTTCCCCCCAAGATATTAATACCCCTCTGGTTCAGGTGCAGACCATCCCTCTTGTAGAGGTCCCACCTACCCCAGAATGAGCCCCAATTGTCCAAGTATCTGAACCCTTCCCTCCTGCACCATCCCTTTAGCCACGAGTTCAAATGTTCTCTCTCCCTATTCTTCTCCATGCTATCCCGTGGCACAGGTACAAACCAGAGATAACCACTCTTTGTTTTAGCCCTAAGCTTCCACCCTAACTCTCTGAATTTCTGTTTTATATCCCCATCCCTTTTCCTACCCATGTCATGGGTGCCTACATGAACCACAACTTGGGGCTGGTTCCCCTCCCCCTTAAGGATCTCAAACACTCGCTCAGAGATATCATGGATCCTGGCACCTGGGAGGCAACATACCAACCGCGAGTCTCTCTCTTTCCCACAAACTCTCCTATCTATCCCCTTAGCTATGGATCCCCAATCACTAATCCTGTTCTTTTCTTCCCCCTTCCCACCTGAGCGTCAGGGACAGGCTCTACTCCTGAGACCTGTACTCCATGGCTTACCCCAGTTGAGTCTTCCTCCCCAACAACATCCAAAACAGAGTATTTATTTTGGAGAGGAACAGCCTCAGGGGTTCGCTGCTCTGACTGCTTCTTACCCCTTCTAGCAGTCACCCATGCATCACTTTTAGGAGTAACTATCTCCCTGTAACTTTTGTCGATAGCTGCCTCTGCTTCCCGAATGATTCTTAGTTCCTCCAGTTCCAGCTCCAGGTCCCTAATACGGTCCTCAAGGAGCTGCAAATGGACGCACCTCCTGCAGGTGTAATCAGCTGGGACACTACCAGTGTCCCTCACCTCAAACATCCCACAGGAGGAGCATCGCACTGCCTGCACTGCCATCCCTATTACTTCCCTTACCAAGAAACAAAAATAAACTTAAACTTACCTGCTCTCACTCCAAGTCACTCTCTCTTTTTTAAGGTTAGAGGAGGGGGTAGGATGGGATTCTCTACAAGTGTAGAGTATCGGATTACTTCACCTTCCCAATTTATGGGGGTCCAGAGGGAGGGGAAAAAAAGCTACTTCCTAGACCTCCCTATTACCACTTCCTGTACCCGAGTTAAATTTTTAAAAAAAGCTAGAGACGTTAGTTTTAAAAAAGAAACACAGTAGCTTACTCCCCAGCTCACCTCTCACCAGTCTCTCCCTCTCTGATTTGCTCCCAAGGAGCAATGAACCACTATCATGTCGCACTATCTGTAACCCCCGTGACTTGCCTGGTTTGCAAAACCTCACTTACTGTGCTGTCTGGAGATAATACACATCTGTTTAACCTGTGATCAGCGCTCCTTCCACTCACATTGTCAGCCACTTTAGGACTTGAACAGCAGGTTAGGTGTAAAGATTCGCATTCTAATCAGTAATCTGTAAACTGTCTGTGCTGTTATATGCTCTGTCTGAGGCCAGAACTCTCCATTCACCTGACGAAGAGGCTAACCCGAAAGCTTGTGAATTTACCATCAAACAAATCAGTTGGACTTAAACCTGGTGTTGTCAGACTTTTTACTGTGTTTACCCCAGTCCAACGCCGGCATATCCACATCATGACTCCCATCAAACACTCCCAGGACAGGTACAGCACAGGGTTAGATACAGAGTAAAGCTCCGTCTACACTGTCCCTCCATCAAACACTCCCAGGACAGGTACAGCACGGGGTTAGATACAGAGTAAAGCTCCCTCTACACTGTCCCCCCATCAAACACTCCCAGGACAGGTACAGCACAGGGTTAGATACAGAGTAAAGCTCCCTCTACACTGTCCCCATCAAACACTCCCAGGACAGGTATAGCACGGGGTTAGATACAGAGTAAAGCTCCCTCTACACTGTCCCCCATCAAACACTCCCAGGACAGGTACAGGGTTAGATATAAAGACCTAACGGGACAGAGATGGGGCCTCGATCACCTTTCTACCAGTGCAGAGCCCCCTGGGTGTGGTTAATTTGAACTCCAGCTTGTCTTTGGGGAGACAGGTTCTTGAAAGGATTCTTCAGTTTGGGGGAATTGAGGAATGTGCAGAATCTACTGACCGCTGTGATAGGTTATTCATATGGCAATAGCTGCCCCCGTTACACATCAGTAAACCACCCGCCTCGGACAATTCTCATTCAAATTTTAATTCTGGAGAAGGAATTAACTCTTTACGGATGGGTTTGAGGTGGCTGTGGGGGGGTTTCCAGTTCTGTGTCTCCGATGTGAGCTCTGCAGAGTTGGCTCCCTTCTGCTGCTGTTCCTTATCCAGGGGGCGAGCGTCTCCGTTATCTGTGCGAGTACTGGCGCACAATGATGGTGATAAGGAGGACGTACCTCACCGCTCCGATCGCCATCCCCAACCCATTCAAAACCTTCGTCTCCCTGCAGTGTTACTGGGCTAGCTCCTGAATCCCGAGGGATTCTGTATTGCACGCCAGTGAGTGGGAAACGGGGACACGCACTGGGAGCAACGGTCCAGCTCCTAGCGATTACTGCGGCAATCCCCTTGCATGCCCCAAACTCCCAGAAACTGCTCTCAGCGCAACAACGCTCTAAATCTCCCCCGACCTGCCACAGTTATCGAAACTTTCCTCAGCTCAGAAACAGGCCGTTCGGCCCCTCTGCAGCTTGCCAGTATTCCTACCTCAGATCAGCCTCCATCCCCCAACACCCCCCCAACTCTCCATCCCCTGTTCCTCTCCCTCTCGTGTTCATCCAGCTTCCCCCCCTGTAAACACATCGATACTATTCACCTCAACCACTTCCCGTGGGAACGAGTCCCACATTCCCCGCTCTCTCTGTGTCCCCTAGCGTGTGTGGGACCCGTACCCCAGTGAGAGTCAGTGTGTGTGGGACCCGTACCCCAGTGAGAGTCAGCGTGTGTGGGACCCGTACCCCAGTGAGAGTCAGCGCGTGTGGGACCCGTACCCCAGTGAGAGTCAGTATGTGTGGGACCCGTACCCCAGTGAGAGTCAGTGTGTGTGGGACCCGTACCCCAGTGAGAGTCAGTGTGTGTGGGACCCGTACCCCAGTGAGAGTCAGTGTGTGTGGGACCCGTACCCCAGTGAGAGTCAGTGTGTGTGGAACCCGTACCCCAGTGAGAGTCAGTGCGTGTGGGACCCGTACCCCAGTGAGAGTCAGTGTGTGTGGGACCCGTACCCCAGTGAGAGTCAGCGTGTGTGGGACCCGTACCCCAGTGAGAGTCAGTGTGTGTGGGACCCGTACCCCAGTGAGAGTCAGTGTGTGTGGGAGCCGTCCCCCAGTGAAAGTCAGTGTGTGTGGGACCCGTACCCCAGTGAGAGTCAGTGTGTGGGACCCGTACCCCAGTGAGAGTCAGTGTGTGTGGGACCCGTACCCCAGTGAGAGTCAGTGTGTGTGGGACCCGTACCCCAGTGAGAGTCAGTGTGTGTGGGACCTGTACCCCAGTGAGAGTCAGTGTGTGTGGGACCCGTACCCCAGTGAGAGTCAGTGTGTGTGGGACCCGTACCCCAGTGAGAGTCAGTGTGTGTGGGACCCGTCCCCCAGTGAGAGTCAGTGTGTGTGGGACCCGTACCCCAGTGAGAGTCAGTGTGTGTGGGACCCGTCCCCCAGTGAGAGTCAGTGTGTGTGGGACCCGTACCCCAGTGAGAGTCAGATCCCTTATTCTTGTGTTTTGTACCCAGGTTCTGTGTACTTCCTGTTATCAGGGTGGAATTTTTCGTGATTTTGTGAAAAGGCAAAGTGATTTAAACAGAGTTTGCTTTTATTATTTTTTTAAATTCATTAGTAGGACACGGGTATGGCTGGCTGGGCCAGTATTTATTGCCCATTCCTAGTTACCCTTGAAGGGCAGTTGAGAGTCAGCCACATTACTGTGGCTCTGGAGTCACATGTAGGCCAGACCAGGGAAGGACGACAGATTTCCTTCGCTAAAGGGAACTAGATGGTGGGTACGTGACCTCAGACTTTTGTATCTTTTTCCCGAAGGAAGAAGGTGGAGGAGAGAATGTCCAGGAAATGTAGACAGAGTCAATGGATGGGAGGCTGGTTTGCGTGATAGACTGGGCTACGTTCACGACCTTTTGTAGTTCCTTGCGGTCTTGGGCAGAGGAGCCCATACCAAGCTGTGATACAACCAGAGAGATGGTGCATCTGGAAAAGTTGGTGAGAGTCGTAACTAACACACCAAATTTCCTTAGTCTTCTGAGAAAATGGAAGTGTTGGTGGGCTTTCTTATCTATAGTGTTGGCATGGGGGGACCATGACAGGTTGTTGGTGATCTGGACGCCTAGCGGGACAGGAGAGTGGAGGAGAGCAGGTTGTGGGAGAGGGGGGTGTCAGATGGGGCTATTGGACAGGAGCAGTGGATATCGGATGGGGTGGGGGAGTGGGAAAAGCACGAATGTTGCGATGAACCTTCGATTCTGACGTGACACAGTCAATCTGGGTCATTGTCAGATTGCTGCTTGTGGGATCTTGCTGTGCGTAAAGCAGCGGCCTAATTTCCTACTTGACAGCAGTGGGCCCTCTTCAAACAAAGTACTCCATTGGCTGGGTAAATGGGACGCCCAGGTGGTGAGTAAGAGGTGCAGGAGGATTGGGGGTCTGTCTCTGTCTACCCAATCTGAAGATTTTCACCGATGGATGGTGCGTCTGATCTTTTACCGCTGATACCATGTTACTTTTTGAATCCCGCTTCCCCCCCGGGCTAGCAGGCTGCGGGGGCCTCTTTAGGTCCGTTCGATGATCGTAATGATGAGTCGGGCAATCCAGACAAAATGCACGATGAGTCCAATCAGGACGGCACCAATGTTGAGTTGGCGCGAAATCATCAGGTTTCTCCGAGCGGCTGCGGTCGTTCCCGCTTGATTCGCTGACCAGGTCTGAAACGGGAAAGGGAGAGTCGGCGTGACGGTGACACAAGCCTCCCTCCCCTCCCATCGCCTCCTGTCCCCTCACCATTGTTCCTATAAAATTCATCTCCAAACTCTGTGGCCTGGGCCTCGGCTCCTTCCTCTGCGACGCGATCCTGAACTTCCTAACCCACAGACCACAATCAGTAAGGATCGGCAACAACACCTCCTCCACAATCATCTTCAACACCAGTGCCCCACAAGGCTGTGTTCTCAGCCCCCTCACTATACTCCTTATACACCTGTCACTGTGCGGCCAAATTCCCTCTAACTCCATTTTCCAGTTTGCTGATAACACCACCGTAGTGGGTCAGATCTCAAACAATGATGGGACAGAGTACAGGAATGAGATAGAGAATCTGGTGAATTGGTGTGGCAACAATAATCCCTCCCTCAATGTCAACAAAACAAAGGAGATTGTCATCGACTTCAGGAAGTGTAAAGGGGAACATGCCCCTGTCTACATCAACAGGGACAAAGTAGAAAGGGTCGAGAGCTTCAAGTTTTTAGGTGTCCAGATCACCAATAACCTGTCCTGGTTCCCCCCATGCCAACACTATAGTTAAGAAAGTCCCACCAACGCCTCTACTTTCTCAGAAGACTAAGGAAATTTGTCATGTCAGCTACAACTCTCACCAACTTTTACAGATGCCCCATAGAAAGCATTCTTTCTGGTTGTATCACAGCTTGGTATGGGCTCCTGCTCTACCCAAGACTGCAAGGAACTACAAAAGGGTGGTGAATGTAGCCCAACACGTCACACAAACCAGCCTCCCATCCACTGACTCTGTCTACACTTCCCGCTGCCTCGGGAAAAGCAGCCAGCGTAATTAGGACCCTATGCACCCTGGACATTCTCTCTTCCACCTTCTTCCGTCGGGAAAAAGTTACAAAAGTCTGAGGTCACGTACCAACCGACTCAAGAACAGCTTCTTCCCTGCTGCTGTCAGACTTTTGAATGGACCTACCTTGCATTAGGTTGATCTTTCTCTACACCCTAACTATGACTGTGAGACTACATTCTGCACTCTCTCTCCTTTCCTTCTCTATGAACGGTATGCTTTGTCTGTATAGCATGCAAGAAACAATTTCATTGTATGCTAATACATGTGACAATAATAAATCAATACTTCAATGTCACCTCTCTCTTGCTGGAGAAAGTGCAAAGATGGTAGTGGAGGAATACCAGGGGATGGGAGAAGGGAGAGGGGCTGCAGAATAGGAACTGCCACCAACCTAACTCCTGAAAACCTCAGCAGGGAGATTGGGAGTGCATGGGATTAGGGTTCAGAGTGTCGGCTGTGTGGATGAGTGTAAAGATCACTGGGATTCGGTATCTTGGCCTATGAGCATGTGTACGTGTGCCCATGTTCTGATGTAATTTGAGTCTTACATGTTTACAGCATGGAAACAGGCCCTCCGGCCCCACTTATCCATGCTGCCCAGCTTTTTTAAACCCCTAAGTTAGTTCCAATTGCCCACATTTGGCCCATATCCCTCTATACCATTTTAACTATGTAACTGTCTAAATGCTTTTTAAAAGATAAAATTGTACCCGCTTCTACTACTGCCTCTGGCAGCTTGTTCCAGACACTCACCACCCTCTGTGTGAAAAAATTGCCCCGCTGGACCCTTTTGTATCTCTCCCCTCTCACCTTAAACCTCTGCCCTCTAGTTTTAGACTCCCCTACCTTTGGGAAAAGATATTGACTGTCTAGCTGATCTGTGCCCCTCATTATTTTGTAGACCTCTATAAGATCACCCCTCAGCCTCCTACACTCCAGAGAAAAAAGTCCCAGTCTATCCAGCCTCTCCTTATAACTCAATCCATCAAGTCCCGGTAGCATCCCAGTAAATCTTTTCTGCACTCTTTCTAGTTTAATAATATCCTTTCTATAATAGGGTGACCAGAACTGTACACAGTATTCCAAGTGTGGCTTTACCAATGTCTTATACAACTTCAACAAGACATTCCAACTCCTGTATTCAGTGTTCTGACTGATGAAACCAAGCATGCCGAATGCCTTCTTCACCACTCTGTCCACCTGTGACTCCACTTTCAAGGAGCTATGAACCTGTGTCCCAAGATCTCTTTGTTCTGTAACTCTCCCCAGCGCCCTACCATTAACTGAGTAAGTCCTGCCCTGGTTCAATCTACCAAAATGCATCACCTCAAATTTGTCTAAATTAAACTCCATCTGCCATTTGTCAGCCCACTGGCCCAATTGATCAAGATCCCGTTACAATCCTAGATAACTTTCTTCACTGTCCACTATACCACCAATCTCGGTGTCATCTGCAAACTTACTAACCTTGCGTCCTATATTCTCATCCAAATCATTCTCTGCATGTAATCCTATGTTCACATATGTACAATCCCAATGGGAATTTCACTCAATCCCATTCCGGAACCTCAATCCCAATGGGAATAGAACAAAGTAACATAGAACATTACATCACAGTACAGGCCCTTCGGCCCTCAATGTTGTGCCGAGCTATGTCCAATCCCAAGATCAAGCTATCCCACTCCCTATCATTCTGGTGTGCTCCATGTGCCTATCCAATAACCGCTTAAAAGTTCCTAAAGTGTCTGACTCCACTATCACAGCAGGCAGTGCATTTCACACCCCAACCACTCTCTGAGTGAAGAATCTACCTCGGACATCCCTCCTATATCTCCCACCATGGACCTTATAGTTATGCCCCCTAGTAACAGCTACACCCACCCAAGGAAATAGTCTCTGCACGTCTACTCTATCTATTCCCCTCATCATCTTATAAATTTCTATCAAGTCACCTCTCATCCTCCTCCGCTCCAAAGAGAAAAGCCCCAGCTCCCTCAACCTTTCCTCATAAGACCTACCCTCCAAACCAGGCAGCATCCTGGTAAATCTCCTCTGCACTCTCTCCAATGCTTCCACATCCTTCTTATAGTGAGGTGACCAGAACTGAACACAATATTCCTAATGTGGTCTCTCCGGTTTAGTTGCAGCATAACCCCACGGCTCTTAAACTCAAACCCCCTGTTAATAAACACTAACACACTATAAGCCTTCTTCACGGCTCTATCCACTTGAGTGACAACCTTCAGAGATCTGTGGATACGATCCCCAAGGTCTCTGTTCCTCCACATTCCTCAGAACCCTGCCGTTGACCCTGTAATCTGCATTCAAATTTGTCCTACCAAAATGAATCACCTCGCACTTATAATATCACTCAATCCCACGGAAATCTCACACAATCCCATTCCAGAATCTCTCAATTGCAGTGGGAATCTCACTTGATCGCATTCCAGAGAGAGACCCTCCTCACTCTGCCCATTGCCCACAGCAAGCGCTGACCTCCTCACTGCCCAGCGCTGACCTCCTCTCTGCCCAGCGCTGACCCCCTCACTGCCCAGTGCTGACCTCCTCACTGCCCAGCGCTGACCCCCTCACTGCCCAGTGCTGACCCCTCCCTCACTGCCCAGCGCTGACCTCCTCACTGCCCAGTGCTGACCCCCTCACTGCCCAGCGCTGACCCCCCTCACTGCCCAGTGCTGACCTCCTCACTGCCCAGCGCTGACCTCCTCACTGCCCAGCGCTGACCTCCTCACTGCCCAGCGCTGACCCCCCTCGCTGCCCAGCGCTGACCTCCTCACTGCCCAGCGCTGACCCTCCTCACTGCCCAGCGCTGACCCCCCCTCACTGCCCAGCACTGACCCCCCTCGCTGCCCAGCGCTGACCCCCCCTCACTGCCCAGCACTGACCTCCCTCACTGCCCAGCATTGACCTCCTCACTGCCCAGCGTTGACCTCCTCACTGCCCAGCACTGACCCCCCTCACTGCCCAGTGCTGACCCCCCCTCACTGCCCAGTGCTGACCTCCTCACTGCCCAGTACTGACCTCCTCTGCCCAGTGCTGACCTCCTCACTGCCCAGCGCTGACCCCCCCTCGCTGCCCAGCGCTGACCCCCCCTCGCTGCCCAGCGCTGACCCCCCCTCGCTGCCCAGCGCTGACCCCCCCTCGCTGCCCAGCGCTGACCTCCTCACTGCCCAGCGCTGACCCCCCCTCGCTGCCCAGCGCTGACCCCCCCTCGCTGCCCAGCGCTGACCCCCCCTCGCTGCCCAGCGCTGACCCCCCCTCGCTGCCCAGCGCTGACCCCCCCTCGCTGCCCAGCGCTGACCCCCCCTCGCTGCCCAGCGCTGACCCCCCCTCGCTGCCCAGCGCTGACCCCCCCTCGCTGCCCAGCGCTGACCCCCTCGCTGCCCAGCGCTGACCTCCTCACTGCCCTGCGCCAATCCCACCCTCTGGTGACAGTTCTCTGCTCTTGCCTCTGGGGATGTCTCCCCCCTTCCCCCTCCCCCTCCCCCTCCACAGTCGCTTTGACAACAACAAAAGTAAAGGAAGACCCCTCACCTTCATGGAGTAGACCAGAGCAGCGACCCCGAGGGGGAGGAAGCAGAACATGGCTGCAAAGATGGAGCAGCCCAGATAATCGGGAACCTTTGGGGGGGCTGGTGAAGGGGTGGACAGACCGTGGATCCGAATCGTTGAGAACTCGGGGTGCCCTGGGGAGCCGGGGCAGTGTCTGCCCGACTCCCCTTTCCCTGGCAGTGGGCTGTCCGTCTGATCCCACAGGACCCCGAGGGGGATGGCCACCACAGCCTGGGCCAAACCATTCTCCATCTCGCTCATGCCCCAGGGGGCTCCGTACACTCCAGAGTGAGATGGGGGGTCTCGCTAGCTATAACCTGCCTGTTCCCCCTCCCCACCGGGCACCTGGGTGACGCCTGGCTGGAGCAGATAGGAGCCTGTCTCTGCCAGGCGGGCAATGGAATGATTGCTCACACTGCAGCACTCAGCTTTGTACAAGGTGAGCAAACATGCCTTTGTACACAGTAGAGGAAACAGGCACTCATTGTGAGCTCCTCACACGCAGGCACACACAAGAGCACCTATTGTTCCCCAAACTCAGCTACACCGATAGATTTTCCACAGCTAACCCAGAGAGTTTACCCAAAGCAGACACCGCACCTACTTAAGAACAAACAAACTCATTCTTGATATCTTCTCATCTCCACCACAGCTTGTACTCCACAATCCCTCCCAGGGGTACGGCTCCCACACACACTGACTCTCACTGGGGTACGGGTCCCACACACACTGACTCTCACTGGGGTACGGGTCCCACACACACTGACTCTCACTGGGGTACGGCTCCCACACACACTGACTCTCACTGGGGTACGGGTCCCACACACACTGACTCTCACTGGGGTACGGGTCCCACACACACTGACTCTCACTGGGGTACGGGTCCCACACACACTGACTCTCACTGGGGTACGGGTCCCACACACACTGACTCTCACTGGGGTACGGGTCCCACACACACTGACTCTCACTGGGGTACGGGTCCCACACACACTGACTCTCACTGGGGTACGGGTCCCACACACGCTGACTCTCACTGGGGTACGGGTCCCACACACGCTGACTCTCACTGGGGTACAGCTCCCACACACGCTGACTCTCACTGGGGTACGGGTCCCACACACACTGACTCTCACTGGGGTACTGGTCCCACACACTCTGACTCTCACTGGGGTACGGGTCCCACACACACTGACTCTCACTGGGGTACGGGTCCCACACACTCTGACTCTCACTGGGGTACGGGTCCCACACACACTGACTCTCACTGGGGTACGGGTCCCACACACACTGACTCTCACTGGGGTACGGGTCGCACACACACTGACTCTCACTGGGGTACGGGTCCCACACACACTCACTCTCTCATATCTTTATTGGGGAAGGAGGTATTAGATTTTCACACAGATGGTAGGTAAATTGTTAGTATGCAAATATCAGGGAGAGATGAGAAATGGCATTTTGTAAATGGGTATACATTAAACTGTTTAATTCCAAGGGGAAGCAATTCAGGAGGGGATATCGCTTTAGCATTTTTGCTTTAATGCAAGGCCCCTGTGTTTCACATTGCCATGGAGATTGGCCTTGATAGGAGAATAGTCCATTATACACTGCTGTCTGACTCTGGGTGAAGGTTCTCCTCTCTTGTCAGTCTGCGGCAATGGGGTACGGGTTTGCCAGGAAGGGGCTGTGTTATTGAATGTATCCAAGACGGAGTTGGGTAGACTTTTGATAGTCAAGGGTTGTGGTGTGGGGGAGGTGAGGCGAGAACAGGAAAGCGGAGTGGAAACAACAGAGAAAATGCTGACCGTAAGACATAGGAGCAGAATGAGGCCACTCGGCCCATTGGGTCTGCTCCACCATTCAATCATGGCTGATTTTTTTTCTCATCCCCGTTCTCCTTATTAATCAGGAACCGATCTATCTCTGTCTTAAAGACACTCAGTGACCTGGCCTCCTCTGCGGCAAAGAGTTCCCACACATTCCCCACTCTCTGGGTGAAGAAATCCCTCCCCATCTCTGTTTTAAAGGATCGTCCCTTTACCCTGAGGTTGTGCCCTCTGGTTCTAGTTTTTCCTACTAGTGGAAACATCCTCTCCACGTCCACTCTATCCAGGGCCTCGCAGTATCCTGTAAGTTTCAAGAAGATCCCCCTCATCCTTCTAAACTCCAATGAGTACAGACCCAGAGTCCTCAACCCATTCCTCATCCGACAAGCTCTTCATTCCAGGGATGAAGAGCTTCTCCCTGGGTTCAAAACTGGCAGCGGAAATGGCAGATGATTTTGAACTGTTTTATAAACCAATGTTTGGATTCTGGCATCAATGTCTGTGTACGAGGGATAGAAACTGGGAAAAGAGAAATCTGCAGGTTGTCGAGGCAAAGGGGATCTCGATGGAGATAGTAAGGACAGTGTGCCTCAAGTTAAAAAGGAAACATGAGGATGGAAGAGAGTTAAGCAACCTTAACAGTTTTGATAGTAATAAGGTTGGACACAAAGTGACAGTATCGGTGGCTTAAGAAAAGCACTGGAAAGACAGATGCGATGAAACAGGAAAAGCCAATGGGATTTGTTAATTTGTCCAAGGAAACAGTAGTTGAGGCTGGAAAGGTTCAGAAGAATGTACAGCCTGGTCAGAGGATGTTTCCTGGTCAGTTGGTCAATGAACAAGTGCCAGATCTTGTTAAAGATTTTATTTGTGTGGGTGAGGTTTACTTGTATACAAGGGGAAGGGGGTAAGGAAGTTAAGATCTTGAGGGATACAGGAGCAAGTCGATCTTTATTGATGAGAGATGAGGAGAAATATTGTTTGAAAGTATTGCCAGAAAAGATAGAACTATAGTGAACCATAGAGGTTTACAACATGGAAATAGACCCTTCGGCCCAACTTGTCCAAGCTGCCCAGTTTTAAACACTAAGCTAATCCCAATTGCCCACCTTTGGCCCATATCCCTCTATACCCATCGTACCCATGTAACTGTCTAAACACTTATTAAAGGATAAAATTGTACCCACCTCTACTACCGCCTCTGGCAGCTTGTTCCAGACACTCACCACCCTCTGGGTGAAAAAATTGTCCCTCTGGACCCTTTTGTATCTCTCCCCTCTCACCTTAAACCGATGCCCTCTAGTTTTACACTCCCCTACCTACTCATAAGTTCATAAGATACAGGAGCAGAATTAGGCCATTTGGCCCATCGAGTCTGCTCAGCCATTCGATCATGCTCTAACTCCTCCTTAAATGTACTCACTGTCCCAGCACCCACTGCACTTTGGGGGCAGCGAATTCCACAGATTCACAACCCTTTGGGAGAAATACTTTTAAACTTAAATTGCCCCTCATCATCCTCTCGTCCTAGAATGTCCCACAACATCAAGCATCTGTTCCACGTCTACTTTATCCAGACCTTTTATCATCTCATATACTTCAGTGTGATCTCCCCTCGTTCTTCTGAATTCCAGAGAGTATAGGCTTAAACTGTTTAATAGGGTAAATATACCATATCTGTGGAATTCAGGGTGAAAGTACGAGTGTTCGGTTATATAAAGTGAGGTTGGAGAGTCCAGTGAAGAGTGGTGAAGTGATAGTGACGGAGTAACAGAGAAATTGTCCAGGAATACAGTTTATCCAGGGTAACCATGCAGTTGGATCACAGGTGGGTGTGATGCCTACTGTGGTTGAAAAGCCAGTGGGTAATGAAACTGAGGTGTTTCAGGAAACAGTATCCTGGGATGATTCCCAACTGTGGAATCAAGATCGCCAAGTGACAGGTTGAGACAGGAAGAGGAGAGATCGGGAAGTAAAGATAAGGAGACTGGGGTTCAGCTACCAAACAATCTTTGACCGGATGGTTAATAAAGAACACAAACAGGTGGAGGGTGAAGCGGATATCTTCCATCCAGGAAAGTTGGCAGAGTTACATCAGAAAAAAGCAGGGATGAAGTGGTTGTATGGGAAAGCATACAGGGAAGAGGAATCTGAGTGTATAACGGAGCATTATTAGAAGTGATGCCTTTTGCGAAAGGATATATTGGCCTTGGAGGGAGTACAGAGGAGGTTCACTAGGCTGATACTGGAGATGAAGGGGTTGGACTGTGAAGAGAGATTGAATAGACTGGGTCTGTACTCGTTAGAGTTTAGAAGGCTGAGGGGGGGATCTTATAGAGTTACAAGATAATGAAGGGGATGGATAGGGTAGAGGTAGAGAGATTCTTTCCACTTAGAAAGGAGACCAGAACTGGAGGGCACAGCCTCAATATAAGGGGGGAGGCAGTTTAGATCAGAGTTGAGGAGGAACTTCTTCACTCAAAGGGTGGTGAATCTCTGGAATTCTCTGCCCGTTGAAGTGGTGGAGGCTACCTTGCTGAATATATTTAAGTCACGGATAGATAGGTTTCTGATAGACAGGAGAATTAAGGGTTATGGGGAGAAAGCGGGAAAGTGGAACTGATCCACTTCAGATCAGCCATGATCTTGTTGAATGGCGGGGCAGGCTCGAGGGACCGAATGGTCTACTCCTGCTCCTATTTCTTATGTTCTTAATGAAGAAATGGAGAGCTTCACTTACTTGGGCTGATGAAAAGTGGGCAGAAGTTCATCAAGAGGTATTGCCAATAGGGTATAGAGGGTAGTGTTGTGTGGAGCACACGAGGCCCTAGTAGGAGGTCATTAGGAAGTAACAAAAACTCAAGCTAAAATACGGAAGCATTTTTATTGGCCTGGACTGCATAAAGATGTAGTTAAATTTTGTTGGTCACGTTCACACGGGTCAGGTAATCTGAAGCGATGATAAAACCAGCACCCATTCTAACATTTGAGGAACTGCTTACCACAGCTTTAACTGGTTGTGTGGGATCCCCTCCCTAGAATAAAAAGTGAGAATCGATATTGACTATAATGAAAGTGACTGCTTGGTTTTCAGAGGCCATTCCATTACACAATAGTACAACAAAAAGGATTGTAGAGGAATTACTTCAATTTTTACTGGATATGGACTACTTACTGAAATACAATCAGATCAAACATGTTACATCTAAGTTATTCCAGGAAGTTATGGATGGCTTAAGAATAAAACAATTTAAATCAACTACAAACCATCCAGAATCATAAGGAGCGTTAGAACAATGGCATCATGGCATAAAGGAATTCCATTTGGACTCTTTGCAATTAGGAATGAACCAAAGTCAGTCTATTTGAATTGATTTTTGGTTTTGAGATCCGGGGACCACTTAAATTGGTGAAACATGAAGCAGATAAGAGAACACATTCGTAGTTTGTTAATAAGGAAAGGATAGTTCCATCCAGGAATGATGTCATTGACAAAATAGGGATCTTTTATAGTAAAACAAACTTTAATTAGTAACACAGTATAAATCTTAGTAACATTGCTTAATTATTAACAATTGAGCAACAAGTAATATTGAAAGGAAGCAAGTTTACTTTCCAACTTATGTTCCAGTTCCAAATAAGCAACATGCCTCTTATAGGTGTAAAAGGCACTTTAAATACAGTTAGCAATCATGAATATATTTGGTATAAAGTGTGTTAAGAGTCTCGAGAAAGAGAGAGAGTTCTCTGGAACTGCCTGCCCATGTCTCTTGACTTACGCAAAACTGCACGCTCAAAACAGCAAAACGTCCTTTCTCTCTGTACAGACCCTGTTCTTTGCATTATCACATGACCCTGTCAATCCACCTCCCGCATCTTTTGATATCAACAAAAGCCTATCAGCCTTTGTTAGTAACACACTGCTAGCTACAATGAGTAACAAACTTGTTTTAAACTCTGGAGCAGAATGTTTTCCAGACATAGCAGCAGAATAAATCTGAAATTGTAAACATTTCCTTTAAACTTGTAGTGGTGTTGTGGTATTGTTGCTGGACTAGTAACCCAGTGACCCATGCAATCCTCTGGGGACCGGGGTTCGAATCCCACCACGGCGGATGGTAGAATTTGAATTTAATAAAAAAAATCCTGGAATTAAAATCTGCTGATGACCATGAAATCATTGTCAATTGTCAGGAAAAACCCATCTGTTTCCCTTTAGGGAAGGAAATCTACCGTCCTTACCCGGTCTGGCCTACATGTGACTCCAGAGCCACAGCAATATGGTTGACTCTCAACTGCCCTCCAAGGGCAACTAGGGATGGGCAATAAATGCTGGCCCAGCCAGTGACACCCATGTCCCAGGAATAAAAAATACAAGAAAATCACAGAAGTTAAGCTGAGGAAGTTTCCCAAACATTTATAAGGTGCCAACAGTGGTCAGTGCTGCTGCCTCACAGCACCAGGGACTCTGGTTCAACTCCGGCCTTGGGTCACTGTCTGTGTGGAGTCTGCACCTTCTCCCCATGTCTGCATGGGTTTCCTCCGGATGCTCCGGTTTCCTCCCACAGTCCAAAGATGTGTAGGTTAGGGTGGATTGGCCATGCTAAATTGTCCCTTAGTGTCCAAAGATGTGCAGGTTAGGTGGATTGGCCATGCTAAATTGTCTCTTATTGTCCAAAGATGTGCAGGTTAGGTGGATTGGCCATGCTAAATTGCCTCTTATTGTCCAAAGATGTGCAGGTTAGGTGGATTGGCCATGCTAAATTGTCTCTTATTGTCCAAAGATGTGCGGGTTAGGTGGATTGGCCATGCTAAATTGTCTCTTATTGTCCAAAGATGTGCAGGTTAGAGGGATTGGCCGTGCTAAATTGCCTCTTAGTGTCCAAACTTGTGTAGGTTAGGGTGGATTGGCTGTGCTAAATTGCCCCTTAGTGTCCAAAGATGTGCTGGTTAGGTGGATTGGCCAGTCAGTGGGGAATCTAAACAGCTGCCTTTTCGTTATCGGTCTGATGATGGTAACGATTGATGGGCTGAATGGCAGCTTGCTATAGCGAGCAGGGGGGGCATGCCATTGATGTCGGTGTTTAATGTGTTTTCACGCAGAAAGCCGGTCATTTCTCTGAACAGAAATGCAGCTGCGGGGTTAATGAACGATGAGCAGCAACACTCCAATTCTTTACCTCAGGTATTTCAACCCGAATCACCCCTCGATCTCTGATCTGTCGAACCTCAGGGACAGATTAACCAGGGCTGGGGAGTTGGCACAGAGGGATCTGGGTGTCCTTGTTCATGAGTCACAGAAAACTAGCAGCAGGTACAGCAGGTAATAAAGAAAGCGAATGGAATGTTGGCATTTATAGCTAACGGAATAGAATATAAAGGTAAGGAAGTATTGCTGCAACGAAACAGGGCGTTGGTGAGGCCGCCCCTGGAGTATTGTGCACAGTTTTGGTCTCTGTATTTGAGGAAAGATGTAGTGGCTTTGGTTCGGAGGAGGTTCATTAGATTGATTCCAGAGATGAGGGTTCTGTCGTATGAAGAGAGGTTTAGACCGATACTCTCTGGAATTTAGAAGCATGAGGGGTGAGCAAAAGTTTAAAGTTTATTTATTACTGTCACAAGTCGGCTTACGTTAACAGCGCAATGAAGTTACTGTGAAATTCCCCCAGTCACCACACTTCAGCACCTGTTCAGGTCACACTGAAGGAGAATTTAGCACGGCCAATGCCCCCTAACCTGCACGTCTTTCAGACTGTGGGAGGAAACCAGAGCCCGTGGAGGAAACCCACACAGACACAGGGAGAATGTGCAGACTCCAACCCAAGCTGGGAATCGAACCCGGGTCCCTGGCGCTGTGAGACAGCAGTGCTAACCCACTGTGTCACCGTGTCCCCGGGAATCGAACCCGGGTCCCTGGCGCTGTGAGACAGCAGTGCTAACCCACTGTGTCACCGTGCCCCCGGGAATCGAACCCAGGTCCCTGGCGCTGCGAGGCAGCAGTGCTAACCCACTGTGTCACCGTGCCCCCGGGAATCGAACCCGGGTCCCTGGCGCTGTGAGACAGCAGTGCTAACCCACTGTGTCACCGTGCCCCCGGGAATCGAACCCGGGTCCCTGGCGCTGTGAGACAGCAGCGCTAACCCACTGTGTCACCGTACCCCCGGGAATCGAACCCGGGTCCCTGGCGCTGTGAGGCAGCAGTGCTAACCCACTGTGTCACCGTGCCCCCCCCGGGAATCGAACCCGGGTCCCTGGCGCTGTGAGACAGCAGTGCTAACCCACTGTGTCACTGAGAGATTGAACAGTTTAGGCTAATACACTCTGGAATTAAGAAGAATTGGGGGAGTTCAAATTGAGGTGGACAAGATGATAAAAGGTGTGGATAAAGTAGATGTGGAGCCGATGGTCCCTCTTGTGGGACATTCTATGACGAGAGGTCTCGGGATAAGGGGTAGCAAATTTAAAACAGAGTTGGTGGAGAAACTACTTCTCCCAAAGGGTTGTGAATCTGTGGAATTTGCTGCCTCAAAGTGGTGGGTGCTGGGACAGTGAGTACATTTAAGGAGGAGTTAGACACATTTTTAATTGGGAATGGGGATGAAGGGTTATGGGGAGAAGGCAGGAAAATGGGGATGAGGAGCGTATCAGCCATGATCAAATGGCAGAGCGGACTCGATGGGCTGAATGGCCTGTATTATATGAGACAGCACCCTGAGGAGGAACGAGGCGGATAAGAGTTGGTGGCAGTTTTTGTTTGTGAGGGTGTGCAGCTGTCGGTGGGGTGGGGGTGGGGGGGTGGTGTCAGGGTGAACGTCAGCTGCACTGGGACACCATTGTGTGTCGCTGCCACTGCCCGCAAGGCTGGTGACCCCCCACCCCACCCGGAGCCAGACCGGGGGCTATTGGCGGGGTTGCCTTGGGCAACCCCTGAGCTCTGTCTGCTTCAGGATGGACGTTGCTTCCGGCTCACAGGACATTGCTGGCTGCCCGGCTTTTCCGGTGGAGAAGGTATCCCAGACACACGATGACCAGGAGCAGGAGGGCGATGATTCCGAAACAGGTGTGGACCCTCGACATCTGTGCCCTCACCTCGACATGGCAGGAACCTGTGGCAACAGAGCAAAGGGGTTAGCACGGCATAGAATCGTAGAGTGCAGAAAAGGCCCTTCGGCCCATCGAGTCTGCAACAACAAGTGGTATCTCATCTAATCCTATCTGCCAGCACTTGGCCCATAGCCCTGAATGTTAAACTAAACTCATCAACTGAGATAGAGGGGGTGACCTGATGGAGGTTTACAAGATTATGAGGGACAGAGCAGATAGTCAGCTGCTCTTTCCTAGGGTAGGAAAGTCAAGTGCTGGGGACATAGGTTTAAGGTGCGTGGGGGAACGTTTCGAGGAGATGTGCAAGGCAAGTTTTTTACACAGAGGGTGGTGAATGTCTGGAAGGCTCTGCCTGGGGAGGGGGTGGGAGCGGATACGATAGCAGCATTTAAGGGACAATCAGACATAAATCAGATGGGAAAGGAAGGATACGGACTCTGTAAGTGCGTACGGTTTTAGTTTAGGCAGACATCATGGTCAGCACAGGCTTGGAGGGGCCGAAGGGCCTGTTCCTGTGCTGTACTGTTCTTTGTTCTTTTGTTACACCGTGCCAAGTGTTCATCCAGATACTTCTTAAAGGATGTGAGGCATCCCACCCCCCCACCCTCCCAGACAGCACATTCCAGACCCCCACCCCCACCCTCCCAGACAGCACATTCCAGACCCTCACCCCCACCCTCCCAGACAGCACATTCCAGACCCCCACCCCCACTCTCCCAGACAGCACATTCCAGACCCCCACCCTCCCAGACAGCACATTCCAGACCCTCCCCCCACCCTCCGAGACAGCACATTCCAGACCCCCACCCTCCCAGACAGCACATTCCAGACCCCCACCCTCCCAGACAGCACATTCCAGAGCCCCCCCCACCCTCTGGGGAAAAAAGCTTTTCCTCACATCTCCCCTAAACCTCCCACCCCTCACCTTGAACCTGTGTCCCCCCCCATCCCACTCTGTCCCCTGTAATCTTGTACACTTTGATCAGGTCACCCCTCAGGCTTCTCTGCTCCAACGAACCCGAGCCTACCCAGCATAACTTAAACCCTTCATCCCAGGCAGCACCCTGGTGAATTTCCTCTGCACCCCCTCCAATGCAATCACATCCTTCCAATAATAACATAGGAACTCGGAGCAGGAGAAGGCCATTCGGCCCCTCGAGCCTGCTCTGCCATTCAATAAGATCATGGTTGATCTTTTCATGGACTCAGTTCCACTTACTCACCTGCTCACCATAACCCTTAATTCCTTTACTGTTCAAAAATCTATCTATCCTTGTCTTAAAAACATTCAATGAGGGAGCCTCAACTGGACAGGGAATTCCACAGATTCACAACCCTTTGTGTGAAGACGTTGCTCCTCAACTCAGTCCTAAATCTGCTCCCTCTTATTTTGAGGCCATGCCCCCCAGGCAAAAGGCGGGGAATTATAGGCCGGTTAGTTTAACGTCTGTTGTAGGTAAAATGTTAGAATCTGTCACTAAGGAGGAAATTGCGAGGCATCTTGAAGGGAATTGCTTGATAGAGCAGACGCAGCACGGTTTCATTAAAGGGAAGTCGTGTCTGACAAATTTACTGGAGTTCTATGAGAATGTGTCTAGGGCGGTGGATAGAGGAGAGCCGGTGGATGTGGTGTTTCTTGATTTTCAGAAGGCGTTTGACAAAGTACCTCACAAGAGGTTATTGCAGAAGGTCGAGGGACATGGAGTTGGGGGTAGGGTGTTAGCGTGGATAGAGGATTGGTTGTCAAATAGGAGGCAGAGAGTGGGGGTCAACGGGTGCTATTCGGATTGGCGGATGGTGACTAGTGGAGTGCCCCAGGGGTCGGTGTTGGGGCCTCAGCTATTTACCATTTATATAGATGATCTGGAGGAGGGAACCGAGTGTATGGTGTCGAAATTTGCTGATGACACCAAGATTGGGGGAACGGCAAATTGTGCGGAGGGTGTGGAGAGTCTGCAGAAGGATCTAGATAGGCTAGGCGAATGGGCCAGGAAATGGCAAATGGAATTTAATGTTGGCAAGTGTGAGGTGGTCCACTTTGGTAGGAAGAATGGTAGGAAGGACTATTACTTACGGGGCGAAAAACAGCAGCAGGCAACGGTGCAGAGGGACCTCGGGGTCCTTGTGCATGAGTCGCAAAAACCCAGCTTGCAGGTGCAGCAGGTGGTCAGGAAGGCGAATGGGATGCTGGCCTTCATAGCGAGGGGGATTGAATATAAAAGTAGGGAGGTCTTGCTGCAGCTGTATAGGGCATTGGTGAGGCCGCAGCTGGAGTACTGTGTGCAGTTTTGGGCGCCGCACCTGCGCAAAGATATTTTGGCCTTGGAGGGAGTGCAGAGGAGGTTTACTAGGCTGATACCAGAGTTGAGGGGGTTGAGCTATGAGGAGAGGCTGAATAAACTAGGCTTGTACTCGTTAGAGTTTAGAAGAATGAGGGGAGATCTCATTGAGACGTATAAGATGATGAATGGGATGGATAGGATAGAGGTGGAGAGACTCTTCCCGCTCAAAAAAGACAGTAGGACTAGGGGGCACAGCCTCAAGATAAACGGGGGGCGGTTTAGAACGGAGTTGAGGAGGAACTTCTTCACTCAAAGGGTGGTGAATCTCTGGAATTCTCTGCCCGTTGAAGTGGTGGAGGCTGCCTCGCTAAATATTTTTAAGACGCGGGTTGATGGGTTTTTGATAAGAGAGGGGATTAAGGATTATGGGGAGAGGGCGGGAATGTGGAACTGAGCAGCGACAGATCAGCCATGATCTTATTGAATGGCGGGGCAGGCTCGAAGGGCTAGATGGCCTACTCCTGCTCCTATTTCTTATGTTCTTATGTTCTAGTTTCACTCGCCAGTGGAAACAACTTCCCTGCTTCTATCTTATCGATTCCCTTCATAATCTTATATGTTTCTATCAGATCTCCCCTCATTCTTCTGAATTCCAATGAGTATAGCCCCAGTCTACTCAGTCTCTCCTCATAAGCCAACCCTCTCAACTCCGGAATCAACCCAGTGAACCTCCTCTGCACCCCCTCCAGTGCCAGTATATCCTTTCTCAAGTAAGGAGACCAAAACTGTACACAGTACTCCAGGTGTGGCCTCACCAGCACCTTATACAGCTGCAACATAACCTCACTGTTTTTAAACTCCATCCCTCTGGCAATGAAGGACAAAATTCCATTTGCTTCTTAATTACCTGCTATATCTGCAAACCAACTCCTTGTGATTCCTGCACAAGGACACCCAGGTCCCTCTGCACAGCAGCATGCTGCAATATTTTACCATTTAAATAATAGTCCATTTTGCTGTTATTCCAACCAAAATGGACAATCTCACATTTACCAACATTGTACTCCATCTGCCAGACCCTCGCCCACTCACTTAGACTATCCATATCCCTTTGCAGACTTTCAGTGTCCTCTGCACACTTTGCCCTTCCACTCATCTTACTGTCATCTGTGAATTTTGACACACTACACTTGGTCCTCAACTCCAAATCATCTGTGTAAATCGTAAACAATTGCAGTACTGACACTGATCCCTGAGGCACACCACTAGCCACTGATCGCCAACCAGAAAAACACCCATTTACCCCCACTCTTTACTTTCTGTTCGTTAACCAATCCTCTATCCATTACCCGTAACACTGTGCACTTTTATCTTATGCGACACTTGTCAAATGCCTTCTGGAAATCCAGGTACGCCACATCCACAGGTTCCCCATTCTCCACTGCACATGTAATGTTCTCAAAGAATTTCACCAAATTAGTTAAACATGACCTTCCCTTCATGAGCCCATGCTACATCTTACCAATGGGACAATTTATATCCAGATGTCTCACTATTTCTTCCTTGGTGATAGAATCAAGCATTTTCCCTACTACAGAAGTTAAGCTAACCTGCCTTTTGTCTACCTCCTTTTTTAAACAGTGGTGTGACATTTGCGGTTTTCCAATTTGTGGGAACCACACCAGAGTCCAGTGAATTTTAGTAAATTACCACTTTGCTATTTCTCCCACCATCTCTTTTATTACCCTGGGATACATTCCATCAGGATCAGGAGACTTGTCTACCTTTAGCCCGCATTAGCTTGCCCAACGCTACCTCCTTTGTGATAATGATAGTTTCTTGGTCCTCACCTGCCATAACCTTCCTGTCATCAATTTTTACCATGTTATTTGTGTCTTCCACTGTGAAGACTGACACAAAATACCTGTTCAATGCCCCAGCCATTTCCTCATTTCCAGTTATTACATCCCCCTTCTCATCCTCTAAAGGACCAATGTTTACTTTAGCCACTGTTTTTCATTTTAGATATTTGTAGAAACTTTTGCTATCTGTTTTTATATTCTGAGCTAGTTTACTCTCATAATCCATCTTACTTTTCTTGATAGCTTTATTCGTGGCTTTCTGTTGACCTTTAAAGATTTCCCAATCCTCTAGGTTCCTACTAATCTTCGCCACTTTGTCTGCATTTTCTTTCAATTTGATACCCTCCTTTATTTCCTTAGATACCCATGGCTGATTATCTCTTGTTCTACAGTCCTTTCTTATCACTGGTATATGCTTTTGCTGTGAAAGATCGCTTTGAAAGTCCTCCACCGTTCCTCAATTGTCCCAATGTGGAGATGCCGGTGTTGGACTGGGGTAAACACAGTAAGAAGTCTGACAACACCAGGTTTAAGTCCAACCGATTTATTTGATAGTAAACTCACAAGCTTTCGGGGTTTCTCCCTTTGTCAGGTGAATGGAGAGTTCTGGCCTCAGACAGAGCATATAAAGCACAGACAGTTTAGAGATTACTGATTGGAATGCGAATCCTTACAATTCGCATTCTAATCGGTAATCTCTAAACTGTCTGTGCTTTATATGCTCTGTCTGAGGCCAGAACTCTCCATTCACCTGACAAAGGGAGAAACCCCGAAAGCTTGTGAGTCTATTATCAAATAAATCGGTTGGACTAAAACCTGGTGTTGTCAGACTTTTTACTGTATTTTAAATTTAACCCATACTGTGATGGCTTCTTCCGAGAGGATCACTAACTGTAAAATCATTAATTATTTCCGTCTCATTACACAGGACCAGATCTAGGATAGCTTGTTTCCCTTGTTTGTTCCATTACATACCGTGCAAGGAAGCTATTGCGGATACATTCTATAAACTCCTCCTCAAGGCTGCCTTGACTGACCTGGTTTGACCAATTGACGTGTAGATTCAAATCCCCCGTGATAATTGCTGTGCCAGTTTTACACGCATCAGTTATTTGTTTATTTCTCGCCCCACCATGATGTTATTATTTGGCGGCCTATAGACTCCACCTATCAGTGACTTTTTCTCCTTACTATTTCTAATTTCCACCCAAATGGATTCAACCTTGTTTTCCCATAGAGCCTATATCATCTCTCACTCCCACCCCGATATCATCCTTAAATATCTGAGCTACACCGCCTCCCTTACCTTCCTGTCGCTCCCTCCAGTCTGATATCCCCCGAATATTTAACTCCCAGTTCTGACCATCCTGAAACCATATCTGTGTAATAACCACCAAATCATACTCATTCGCAATGGTTTGTGCCGTCAACTCATTTACCTTGTTTCGAATGTTCCGAGCATTCAGATAAAGTGCCCTTATGCTAGTTTTTCTACTTTATGAATTCTAACACTTCCATTAATAACATCTCCTGAGTTCTCCTTTTTACCTTTTTTCCTGATTTTTTTGATGTAGTTGGAACTTTCTCCCCACATTTTCTCCTTGCTCCCTCCTTCTCGGACTCCTTACATCGGTTCCCATCCCCCTGACATATTAGTTTAAACCCTCCCTATCCGGTCTAGCAAACACTCCCTCTGGTATAACCTGTCCAATTTGTACAGGTCCCACCTCCCCCAGAACCAGTCCCAATGCCCTAGGAATCTGAAACCGTCCCCGTGACACCAACTCTTCAGCTGTATATTTATCCGATATATCCTCTCATTTCTACTCTGACCAGCACCTGGCACCGGTAGTAATCCTGAGTTCACTATTTTTGAGGTCCGATTTTTTAACTTTCTTCCCAGCTCCCTGTATTCTGCCTTTAGGATCTAAACCCTTTTTTTTAAAACCTATATTGCTTGTACCAATGTGTATTATGACCACTGGCTGTTTGCCCTCTCCCAGAATGTCCTGTAGCCACTCCGAGACATTCTTGACCTGAGCACCAGGGAGACAACATACCATCCTGGAGTCTCTCTTGTGGCCACAGAACCGCCTGTCTATTCCCCTTACAATAAAACTATTGCACTGACACATTTTTTACCCCTTCCCTCTGCAGCAGAACCAACCTTGGTGCAATGAGTTTGGCTCCTGCTGCGTTCCCCAGACAGGTCATTCCCCTCAACAGTATCCAAAGTGGTTTCTCTATTCTGCAGGGGAATGGCCACAGGAGATTCCTGCACTATCTGCCTATCTCTGTTCCTCTGTCTGGTGGTCACCCATTCCCTTCCTGCCTGCAGAGTATGAGCCTGCGGTGTGAGCACCTCTCTATCCGTGCTATCCACAATGCGGAGACCAGAACTGCACCCAGCTCTCCAATCACACTCACACACTCCCATCCAGCAACTCTGAGTCGGGGCCAAGCTGCTAAAATTCAAAATCCAAGCAAATGCCCTCAGGATCAACACTGAGGGAGCGCCGCACTGTCAGAGGGTCAGTGCTGAGGGAGCGCCGCACTGTCAGAGGGTCAGTGCTGAGGGAGCGCCGCACTGTCAGAGGGTCAGTGCTGAGGGAGCGCCGCACTGTCAGAGGGTCAGTGCTGAGGGAGCGCCGCACTGTCAGAGGGTCAGTGCTGAGGGAGCGCCGCACTGTCAGAGGGTCAGTGCTGAGGGAGCGCCGCACTGTCAGAGGGTCAGTGCTGATGGAGCGCCATACTGTCAGAGGGTCAGTGCTGAGGGAGCGCCGCACTGTCAGAGGGTCAGTGCCTTGGTGATTAGTTTCCAAACGTCGCTGGATTCCGGGGAAGTGCCGGAAGATTGGAAAACGGCTAATATTACGCCATTGTTTAAGAAGGGTGGCAGGCAAAAGGCAGGGAATTATAGGCCGGTTAGTTTAACGTCTGTTGTAGGTAAAATGTTAGAATCCGTGATCAAGGAGAAAATAGCGAGGCATCTTGAGGAGAATTGTTTGATAGAGCAGACGCAGCACGGTTTCGTTAAGGGGAAGTCGTGTCTGACGAATTTATTGGAGTTCTATGAGGATGTGTCTAGGGCGGTGGATAGAGGAGAGCCGGTGGATGTGGTCTTTCTTGATTTTCAGAAGGCGTTTGACAAGGTGCCTCACAAGAGGTTGTTACAGAAGGTAAGGGGGCATGGAGTTGGGGGTAGGGTGTTAGCGTGGATAGAGGATTGGTTGTCAAATAGGAGGCAGAGAGTGGGGGTTAATGGGTGCTATTCGGATTGGCGGTTGGTGACTAGTGGAGTGCCCCAGGGGTCGGTGCTGGGGCCTCAACTATTTACCATTTATATAGATGATCTGGAGGAGGGAACCGAGTGTATAGTGTCGAAATTTGCTGATGACACCAAGATTGGTGGAACGGCAAATTGTGCGGAGGGTGTGGAAAGTCTGCAGAAGGATCTAGATAGGCTGGGCGAATGGGCCAGGAACTGGCAAATGGAATTTAATGTTGGCAAATGTGAGGTTGTCCACTTTAGCAGGAATAATGGTAGGAAGGATTATTACTTGGCGAAAAACTGCAGCAGGCGGCGGTGCAGAGGGACCTCGGGGTCCTTGTGCATGAGTTGCAAAAACCCAGCCTACAGGTGCAGCAGGTGGTCAGGAAGGTGAATGGGATGCTGGCCTTCATAGCGAGGGGGATTGAATATAAAAGTAGGGAGGTCTTGCTGCAACTGTACAGGGCACTGGTGAGGCCGCAGCTGGAGTACTGTGTGCAGTTTTGGTCGCCGCACTTACGCAAGGATATTTTGGCCTTGGAGGGAGTGCAGAGGAGGTTTACTAGGCTGATACTGGAGTTGAGGGGGTTGAGCTGAGGAGAAGCTGGATAAACTAGGCTTGTACTCGTTAGAGTTTAGAAGAATGAGGGGAGATCTCACTGAGACGTATAAGATGATGAATGGGATGGATAGGATAGACGTGGAGAGACTCTTCCCGCTCAGAAAGGACAGTAGGACTAGGGGGCACAGCCTTAAGATAAAGGGGGGGCGGTTTAGAACGGAGTTGAGGAGGAACTTCTTCATTCAAAGGGTGGTGAATCTCTGGAATTCTCTGCCCGTTGAAGTGGTGGAGGCTGCCTCGCTCAATATTTTTAAGACGCGGGTTGATAGGTTTTTGATAGGCAAGGGGATTAAGGGTTATGGGGAGAGGGCGGGAATGTGGAACTGAGCCACGACAGATCAGCCATGATCTTATTGAATGGCGGGGCAGGCTCGAAGGGCTAGTTGGCCTACTCCTGCTCCTATTTCTTATGTTCTGAGAGAGTGCCGCACTGTCAGAGGGTCAGTGCTGAGGGAGTGCTGCACTGTCAGAGGGTCAGTGCTGAGGGAGCGCCGCACTGTCAGAGGGTCGGTGCTGAGGGAGCGCCGCACTGTCAGAGGGTCAGTACTGAGGGAGCGCCGCACTGTCAGAGGGTCAGTGCTGAGGGAGCGCCGCACTGTCAGAGGGTCAGTGCTGAGGGAGCGCCGCACTGTCAGAGGGTCAGTGCTGAGGGAGCGCCGCACTGTCAGAGGGTCAGTGCTGAGGGAGCGCCGCACTGTCAGAGGGTCAGTGCTGAGGGAGCGCCGCACTGTCAGAGGGTCAGTGCTGAGGGAGCGCCGCACTGTCAGAGGGTCAGTGCTGAGGGAGTGCCGCACTGTCAGAGGGTCAGTGCTGAGGGAGTGCCGCACTGTCAGAGGGTCAGTGCTGAGGGAGCGCCGCACTGACAATGTCACACAGTATTTATTTCTCACCCTGGATTGTGAAGGATCTGGTTATGTTCTGTTCTATCACACTGTTCCTCAGGATGAAGGTGTAATTGGTTCTGTTCCCGTGGGGGTTGTGGAGTTGGCTGCTGATGGTGTAGAGTTCTCTGTCATCAGTCTGGAACTCCGTGTTGGTATCCTCGCTCATGTTACCCCCCCAGTCGTTGGTCCAGGCCACCTCCGCTTTCGGATACCCACCACTCACAGAGACCTGGACTAGGCCAGAGGTCGTGCAGCTCTGCAGGTCAAAGGTCAGGTGAGGCTCGCTGTACGGAGCTGGAACACCAAGAACAGATTCTGATTGCAATCCTCTCTCGCACTCTCTCTCTCACACACAAACTCTCTCAAAGAACAAAGAACAAAATCAGCCCGGGAAACAGGCCCTTCGGCCCAACGAGCCCGCGCCGCCATCTCAACACCACCAGTCCCCCTCTCCACCCATGACCCCTGTCTAATGTTTTATGGCCATCCAGATTGAGGGAAACTGATTTAGGGACAATTTATTCCTGCCAATCAGCCTAACAGCACATCTTTGGGGTGTGGGAGGAAACCGGAGCACCCGGAGAAAACCCACGCAAGCACGGGGAGAATGCGCAAACTCCCACAGACACCGGCCCAAATCCATGTGTCTGCACAGCAATCAGCGATAGTCACTGAGCTGTCGTCTGGCCCAGTATCTTGTCCAGTTTAGGCACACACTAACGATATGAAGCACTAGGCCAATCTCGAACAACCAAGAGCAGCCCCAGTACGACCCATCGCGTGTATGTCCCTCGTTGGACACGAGGTGGACCGACTTAAAACCCGTGAATGAAAAGAGAAAAAACATTATCATACAATACCCATTTACATTACCAGGGACGCCCCAATGCTAATGACCCTTATTTAAAAGGATCTCCTAAATGACTCTAGCGTGTTTGCCTCCACCACCTTACTTGGCAGAGCATTCCATACCCCCACTACCCTCTGTGTGAAAAACCTCCCTCTAATATCTGTGTTGTACCTCTCCCCGCTCACCTTAAGTCCATGGCCCCTTGTCTCTATTATAGGACGTGTCTCTATTATAGGAAATAGCTTACCTCTGTTTACTCTATCTATACCCTTCATAATCTTATATACCTCTATTAGATCCCCCCCTCAGTCAGCATCTTTCAAGGGAAAAGAGCCCCGATTTCTTCAATCTTTCCTCATACCCCAGTCCTTCCATACCAGGCAACATCCTGGTAAACCTCCTCTGCACTCTCTCCAGAGTCTCCACGTCCTTCTGGTAGTAAGGCGATCAGAACTGGACGCAGTACTCCAAATGCGGCCTAACCAACGTTCTGTACAACTGCAGCATTAGACGCCAGCTCTTATATTCTATACCCCTTCCTATAAAGGCTAACATACCATAGCCTTTCTTCACCACACTCTCCACTTGCACTGCTACCTTCAAAGACTTGCGCACTTGCACCCCCAGGTCTCGCTGCGATTCTATACTCTCTCACACACACACCCTCTCTCTCATACACAGTTGGTGATGAGAGATTGTCACTAAGGGGTGAGGTAATGGTTAGTGTTTAGGGCTAGGTTGGATTGATGTCTGAAGGTTCCAAATTTATTTATGGAGACGACAGTGTCTGCACCATGGATGGGGAGAGAGATTCGGAGTGAGCTTGGACCCAAAGAGGGAATGTGCAAAGTTAGTCAAAGTATGGAGATGTGTTTGTGTCTATCTCTGTAACCTCCTCCAGCCCCTACACCCCTCCCTATCTCTGTAACCCCCTCCAGCCCCTACACACCCTCCCTATCTCTGTAACCTCCTCCAGCCCCTACACACCCTCCCTATCTCTGTAACCTCCTCCAGCCCCTACACACCTCCCTATCTCTGTAACCTCCTCCAGCCCCTACACCCCCTCCCTATCTCTGTAACCTCCTCCAGCCCCTACACCCCCTCCCTATCTCTGGAACCTCCTCCAGCCCCTACACCCCTCCCTATCTCTGTAACCTCCTCCAGCCCCTACACCCCTCCCTATCTCTGTAACCTCCTCCAGCCCCTACACCCCCTCCCTATCTCTGGAACCTCCTCCAGCCCCTACACCCCTCCCTATCTCTGTAACCTCCTCCAGCCCCTACACCCCTCCCTATCTCTGTAACCTCCTCCAGCCCCTACACCCCCTCCCTATCTCTGTAACCTCCTCCAGCCCCTACACCCCCTCCCTCTCTCTTTTTCTTTTCCTCCCCTCTCTCTCTCTGTCCCACCTGCTCCCCCGCTCCATTGCTCCCCGTCCCTCCCCCTCGCTTTGTCCCTCTCTCCCTCTCTCCCTCCCTCTGTGAGAAATCTCACAGCACCAGGTTAAAGTCCAACAGGTTTATTTGGAATCACCAGCTTTTGGATGAAGGGGCGGTGCTCTGAAAGCTGGTCATTCCCAAATTGGACTTAAACCTGGTGTTGTGAGACTTCTTACTGTGCCCAACCCTAGTCCGACACTCCACACCATCTCTCTGCATCCTCCTTGAAGACAGCCCTGACCAGCTGAGCTGGCTGATGGACCTCCTGGGAGCCTCTTCCCGATATCTCTCTATGTGTCCGGGTGCTGGATTACGTGTGGAATTCTTTGGGGGGGGGGGGGGGGGGGGGGTGACGGGGTGTGTGTGTGAGAGCTCGGTGTGGCAGAGTCCAGACTGGCATCACTCACCTGCGACCAACACGCTGACCGTCTGGACGTCGCTGCCGAATTCATTGTTGACGTTGCAGACGTACTGAGCCTCATCGCCTGGACGCACGGCCTGCAGCCCCAGCGAGGCATCTCCCTCCAGCAGCCTGTCGGCTATGAGGTGGGTGCGATGCCGGTAGGCAGGATCCTGACGTTCCAGCTGGTCGTTCTGATAGTAGTAACTGTGTACCACCCGGTCCGAACCCAGCAACTGCCGTGATGACCAGCCGCTGCAGGGACATGTTGGGCTGAGGGGTGAAGGAGCACGGCAGAATGACGTCATCGCCAACCAGAGCGACCAGTGTCAGAGGCAGGAGAGAAGCAACGGTCACAGCTGGAGGGAGAGAGAGAGAAACACACGTTTATCCCGTAAAATACACAGCAATCGCACCCCATGCTGTACCTGTCCTGGGAGTGTTTGATGGGGACAGTGTAGAGGGAGCTTTACTCTGTATCTAACCCCGTGCTGTACCTGTCCTGGGAGTGTTTGATGGGGACAGTGTAGAGGGAGCTTTACTCTGTATCTAACCCCGTGCTGTACCTGTCCTGGGAGTGTTTGATGGGGGACAGTGTAGAGGGAGCTTTACTCTGTATCTAAGAAAAAAATAGGAGCAGGAGTAGGCCATCTGGCCCTTCGAGCCTGCCCCGCCATTCAATAAGATCATGGCTGATCTGTCGTGGCTCAGTTCCACTTTCCCGCCCTCTCCCCATAACCCTTAATCCCTTCTCTTATCAAAAACCCATCAACCCGCTTCGTGCTGTATCTCACCCCGGGAGTGTGGGAGAGAGAGAGAGAGCGGGAGCTTGGGAGAGAGAGCAGGAGTGTGGGAGAAAGAGAGAGAGTGTGAGTGTGGGGGAGAGAGAGAGCGGGAATGTGGGGGAGAGAGAGAAAGCGGGAATGTGGGGGAGAGAGAGAAAGCGGGAATGTGGGGGAGAGAGAGAAAGCGGGAATGTGGGAGAGAGAGAGAAAGCGGGAATGTGGGGGAGAGAGAGAGAGCAGGAATGTTGGGGGGAGAGAGAGAGCGGGAGTGTGGGGGAGAGAGAGAGCGGGAATGTGGGAGAGAGAGAGAGAGCGGGAATGTGGGAGAGAGAGAGAGAGCGGGAGTGTGGGGGGGGAGAGAGAGAGCGGGAATGTCGGGGAGAGAGAGAGAGCGGGAATGTGGGGGAGAGAGAGAGTGCGGGAATGTGGGTAGAGCGGGAATGTGGGGGAGAGAGAGAGTGTGGGAATGTGGGGGAGAGAGAGAGTGCGGGAATGTGGGGGAGAGAGAGAGAGCGGGAATGTGGGGGAGAGAGAGAGAGCGGGAATGTGGGGAGAGCGGGAATGTGGGGGAGAGAGAGAGTGTGGGAATGTGGGGGAGAGAGAGAGTGCGGGAATGTGGGGGAGAGAGAGAGAGCGGGAGTGTGGGGGAGAGAGAGCGGGAGTGTGGGGGAGAGAGAGCGGGAGTGTGGGGGAGAGAGAGAGAGCGGGACTGTGGGGGGGGGAGAGAGAGCGGGAGTGTGGGAGAGAGAGAGAGAGAGCGGGAATGTGGGGGAGAGAGAGCAGGAATGTGGGGGAGAGAGTGGGAGTGTGGGGGAGAGAGAGAGCGGGAATGTGGGGGAGAGAGAGAGAGCGGGAGTGTGGGGGGGAAAGAGAGAGCGGGAGTGTGGAGGAGAGAGAGAGCGGGAGTGTGGGGGAGAGAGAGAGAGCGGGAGTGTGGGGGAGAGAGAGAGAGCGGGAATGTGGGGGGAGAGAGAGTGGGAATGTGGGAGAGAGAGAGTGGGAATGTGGGGGGGAGAGAGAGAGTGGGAGTGTGGGGGAGAGAGAGCGGGAATGTGGGGGAGAGAGAGAGAGAGCGGGAATGTGGGGGAGAAAGAGCGGGAATGTGGGGGAGAAAGAGCGGGAATGTGGGGGAGAGAGAGAGTGGGAATGTGGGGGGGAGAGAGAGAGCGGGAGTGTGGGGGGGAGAGAGAGAGAGCGGGAGTGTGGGGGAGAGAGAGAGAGAGAGGGAATGTGGGGGAGAGAGAGAGCGGGAATGTCGGGGGAGAGAGTGAGAGAGCGGGAATGTGGGGGGGAGAGAGAGCGGGAGTGTGGGGGAGAGAGAGAGAGAGCGGGAGTGTGGGGGAGAGAGAGAGCGGGAGTGTGGGGGAGAGAGAGAGAGAGCGGGAGTGTGGGGGAGAGAGAGAGAGCGGGAATGTTGGGGGGAGAGAGAGAGCGGGAATGTGGGGGAGAGAGAGAGAGCGGGAGTGTGGGGGAGAGAGAGAGAGAGCGGGAGTGTGGGGGAGAGAGAGAGAGCGGGAGTGTGGGGGAGAGAGAGAGAGCGGGAATGTTGGGGGGAGAGAGAGAGCGGGAATGTGGGGGACAGAGAGAGAGCGGGAGTGTGGGGGAGAGAGAGAGCGGGAATGTCGGGGGAGAGAGTGAGAGAGTGGGAATGTGGGGGGAGTGAGAGCGGGAGTGTGGGGGAGAGAGAGAGAGCGGGAGTGTGGGGGAGAGAGAGAGAGCGGGAGTGTGGGGGAGAGAGAGAGCGGGGGTGTGGGGGAGAGAGAGAGAGCGGGAGTGTGGGGGAGAGAGAGAGCGGGAGTGTGGGGGAGAGAGAGAGCGGGAGTGTGGGGGAGAGAGAGAGAGCGGGAGTGTGGGGGGGAGAGAGAGAGCGGGAGTGTGGGGGGGAGAGAGAGAGCGGGAATGTCGGGGAGAGAGAGAGCGGGAGTGTGGGGGAGAGAGAGAGAGCAGGAATGTGGGGGAGAGAGAGAGCGGGAGTGTGGGGGGAGAGAGAAAGAGCGGGAATGTGGGGGAGAGAGAGAGAGCGGGAGTGTGGGGGGGAGAGAGAGAGCGGGAGTGTGGGGGGGAGAGAGAGAGCGGGAGTGTGGGGGAGAGAGAGAGCGGGAGTGTGGGGGAGAGAGAGAGAGCGGGAATGTCGGGGGAGAGAGAGAGGGCGGGAGTGTGGGGGGGAGAGAGAGAGCGGGAATGTCGGGGAGAGAGAGAGCGGGAGTGTGGGGGAGAGAGAGAGAGCAGGAGTGTGGGGGAGTGTGAGAGAGCGGGAGTGTGGGGGAGAGAGAGAGAGCGGGAGTGTGGGGGAGAGAGAGAGCGGGAGTGTGGGGGAGAGAGAGAGAGCGGGAGTGTGGGGGAGAGAGAGAGAGAGCGGGAGTGTGGGGGAGAGAGAGAGCGGGAGTGTGGGGGGAGAGAGAGAGAGCGGGAATGTGGGGGAGAGAGAGAGAGCGGGAATGTGGGGGAGAGAGAGAGAGCGGGAGTGTGGGGGAGAGAGAGAGAGCGGGAGTGTGGGGGAAAGAGAGAGAGCGGGAATGTGGGGGGGAGAGAGAGAGCGGGAATGTGGGGGAGAGTGAGAGAGCGGGAATGTGGGGGAGAGTGAGAGAGCGGGAATGTGGGGGAGAGTGAGAGAGCGGGAATGTGGGGGAGAGTGAGAGAGCGGGAGTGTGGGGGAGAGTGAGAGAGCGGGAGTGTGGGGGAGAGAGAGAGAGAGCGGGAATGTGGGGGAGAGAGAGAGAGCGGGAGTGTGGGGGAGAGAGAGAGCGGGAATGTGGGGGAGAGAGAGAAAGCGGGAGTGTGGGGAGAGCGGGAATGTGGGGGAGAGAGAGAGTGTGGGAATGTGGGGGAGAGAGAGAGTGCGGGAATGTGGGGGAGAGAGAGAGAGCGGGAGTGTGGGGGAGAGAGAGAGCGGGAGTGTGGGGGAGAGAGAGAGCGGGAGTGTGGGGGAGAGAGAGAGAGCGGGACTGTGGGGGGGGGAGAGAGAGCGGGACTGTGGGGGGGGGAGAGAGAGCGGGAGTGTGGGAGAGAGAGAGAGCGGGAATGTGGGGGGGAGAGAGCAGGAATGTGGGGGAGAGAGTGGGAGTGTGGGGAGAGAGAGAGCGGGAATGTGGGGGAGAGAGAGAGAGCGGGAGTGTGGGGGGGAAAGAGAGAGCGGGAGTGTGGAGGAGAGAGAGAGCGGGAGTGTGGGGGAGAGAGAGAGAGCGGGAGTGTGGGGGAGAGAGAGAGAGCGGGAATGTGGGGGAGAAAGAGCGGGAATGTGGGGGAGAGAGAGAGTGGGAATGTGGGGGGGAGAGAGAGAGCGGGAGTGTGGGGGGGGAGAGAGAGAGCGGGAGTGTGGGGGAGAGAGAGCGAGCGGGAATGTTGGGGAGAGAGAGAGAGCGGGAATGTTGGGGGGAGAGAGAGAGCGGGAATGTGGGGGAGAGAGAGAGAGCGGGAGTGTGGGGAGAGAGAGAGCGGGAGTGTGGGGGAGAGAGAGAGAGAGCGGGAGTGTGGGGGAGAGAGAGAGCGGGAATGTCGGGGGAGAGAGTGGGAATGTGGGGGGAGAGAGAGAGCGGGAATGTGGGGGAGAGAGAGAGAGCGGGAATGTGGGGGAGAGTGAGAGAGCGGGAATGTGGGGGAGAGTGAGAGAGCGGGAATGTGGGGGAGAGTGAGAGAGCGGGAATGTGGGGGAGAGTGAGAGAGCGGGAATGTGGGGGAGAGTGAGAGAGCGGGAATGTGGGGGAGAGTGAGAGAGCGGGAATGTGGGGGAGAGTGAGAGAGCGGGAGTGTGGGGGAGAGTGAGAGAGCGGGAGTGTGGGGGAGAGTGAGAGAGCGGGAATGTGGGGGAAAGAGAGAGAGCGGGAATAGATGTGGGGGGGAGAGAGAGAGCGGGAATGTGGGGGAGAGTGAGAGAGCGGGAATGTGGGGGGGAGTGAGAGAGCGGGAATGTGGGGGAGAGTGAGAGAGCGGGAGTGTGGGGGAGAGTGAGAGAGCGGGAGTGTGGGGGAGAGTGAGAGAGCGGGAATGTGGGGGGGAGAGAGAGCGGGAATGTGGGGGGGAGAGAGAGCGGGAGTGTGGGGGAGAGAGAGAGAGAGCGGGAGTGTGGGGGAGAGAGAGAGCGGGAGTGTGGGGGAGAGAGAGAGAGAGCGGGAGTGTGGGGGAGAGAGAGAGAGCGGGAATGTTGGGGGGAGAGAGAGAGCGGGAATGTTGGGGGGAGAGAGAGAGAGCGGGAATGTTGGGGGGAGAGAGAGAGCGGGAATGTGGGGGAGAGAGAGAGAGCGGGAGTGTGGGGGAGAGAGAGAGAGAGCGGGAGTGTGGGGGAGAGAGAGAGAGCGGGAGTGTGGGGGGGAGAGAGAGAGCGGGAGTGTGGGGGAGAGAGAGAGAGCGGGAATGTTGGGGGGAGAGAGAGAGCGGGAGTGTGGGGGAGAGAGAGCGGGAGTGTGGGAGAGAGAGAGAGAGAGGGAATGTGGAGGAGAGAGAGAGCGGGAATGTCGGGGGAGAGAGAGAGAGCGGGAATGTGGGGGGGAGAGAGAGAGCGGGAATGTGGGGGGGAGAGAGAGCGGGAGTGTGGGGGGGAGAGAGAGAGAGAGAGAGAGGGAATGTGGGGGAGAGAGAGAGCGGGAATGTCGGGGGAGAGAGAGAGAGCGGGAATGTGGGGGGGAGAGAGAGCGGGAATGTGGGGGAGAGAGAGAGAGCGGGAGTGTGGGGGAGAGAGAGAGCGGGAGTGTGGGGGAGAGAGAGAGAGCGGGAATGTCGGGGGAGAGAGAGAGAGCGGGAGTGTGGGGGGGAGAGAGAGAGCGGGAATGTCGGGGAGAGAGAGAGAGCGGGAGTGTCGGGGGAGAGAGCGAGAGCGGGAATGTCGGGGGAGAGAGAGAGCGGGAGTGTGGGGGAGAGAGAGAGAGCGGGAATGTGGGGGAGAGAGAGAGAGCGGGAGTGTGGGGGAGAGAGCGAGAGCGGGAATGTCGGGGGAGAGAGAGAGCGGGAGTGTGGGGGAGAGAGAGAGAGCGGGAATGTGGGGGAGAGAGAGAGAGCGGGAATGTGGGGGAGAGAGAGAGAGCGGGAATGTGGGGGAGAGAGAGAGAGCGGGAGTGTGGGGGAGTGTGAGAGAGCGGGAGTGTGGGGGAGAGAGAGAGAGCGGGAATGTGGGGGAGAGAGAGAGAGCGGGAATGTGGGGGAGAGAGAGAGAGCGGGAATGTGGGGGAGAGAGAGAGAGCGGGAGTGTGGGGGAGTGTGAGAGAGCGGGAGTGTGGGGGGGAGAGAGAGAGAGCGGGAATGTGGGGGAGAGTGAGAGAGCGGGAATGTGGGGGAGAGAGAGAGAGCGGGAATGTGGGGAGAGAGAGAGAGCGGGAATGTGGGGGAGAGAGAGAGAGCGGGAATGTGGGGGAGAGAGAGAGAGCGGGAGTGTGAGGGAAAGAGAGAGAGCGGGAATGTGGGGGGGAGAGAGAGAGCGGGAGTGTGGGGGAGAGAGAGAGAGCGGGAGTGTGGGGGAAAGAGAGAGAGCGGGAGTGTGGGGGAAAGAGAGAGAGCGGGAATGTGGGGGGGGAGAGAGAGAGCGGGAATGTGGGGGAGAGTGAGAGAGCGGGAATGTGGGGGAGAGTGAGAGAGCGGGAATGTGGGGGAGAGTGAGAGAGCGGGAATGTGGGGGAGAGTGAGAGAGCGGGAATGTGGGGGAGAGACAGCAGGAATGTGGGGGGGAGAGAGAGCGGGAGTGTGGGGGAGAGAGAGAGCGGGAGTGTGGGGGAGAGAGAGAGAGAGCGGGAGTGTGGGGGGAGAGAGAGAGAGCGGGAATGTTGGGGGGAGAGAGAGAGCGGGAATGTGGGGGAGAGAGAGAGAGCGGGAATGTTGGGGGGAGAGAGAGAGCGGGAATGTGGGGAGAGAGAGAGAGCGGGAGTGTGGGGGAGAGAGAGAGAGAGCGGGAGTGTGGGGGAGAGAGAGAGAGCGGGAGTGTGGGGGGGGAGAGAGAGAGCGGGAGTGTGGGGGAGAGAGAGAGAGCGGGAATGTTGGGGGGAGAGAGAGAGCGGGAGTGTGGGGGAGAGAGAGCGGGAGTGTGGGAGAGAGAGAGAGAGAGGAATGTGGGGGAGAGAGAGAGCGGGAATGTCGGGGGAGAGAGAGAGAGCGGGAATGTGGGGGGGAGAGAGAGAGCGGGAATGTGGGGGGGAGAGAGAGAGCGGGAATGTCGGGGAGAGAGAGAGAGCGGGAGTGTCGGGGGAGAGAGCGAGAGCGGGAATGTCGGGGGAGAGAGAGAGCGGGAGTGTGGGGGAGAGAGAGAGAGCGGGAATGTGGGGGAGAGAGAGAGAGCGGGAGTGTGGGGGAGAGAGAGAGCGGGAGTGTGGGGGAGAGAGAGAGAGCGGGAATGTCGGGGGAGAGAGAGAGCGGGAGTGTGGGGGAGAGAGCGAGAGCGGGAATGTCGGGG
>NW_027650413.1:0-87997 GCF_965287045.1 Carcharhinus amblyrhynchos
TGAGGAGGGAGGGTGGGAGAGAGAGATGAGGAGGGAGGGAGGGAGGGTGGGAGAGAGAGATGAGGAGGGAGGGAGGGAGGGTGGGAGAGAGAGATGAGTAGGGAGGGAGGGTGGGAGGGAGGGAGAGATGAGGAGGGTGGGAGAGAGAGATGAGGAGGGTGGGAGGGAGAGATGAGGAGGGTGGGAGGGAGAGATGAGGAGGGTGGGAGGGAGGGAGAGATGAGGAGGGTGGGAGAGAGAGATGAGGAGGGTGGGAGGGAGAGATGAGGAGGGAGGGTGGGAGGGAGAGATGAGGAGGGAGGGAGGGAGAGATGAGGAGGGAGGGAGGGTGGGAGGGGGGAGAGATGAGGAGGGAGGGAGGGGGGAGAGATGAGGAAGGAGGGAGGGGGGAGAGATGAGGAAGGCGGGAGGGGGAGAGATGAGGAGGGAGGGAGGGAGGGGGGAGAGATGAGGAGGGAGGGAGGGAGGGGGGAGAGATGAGGAGGGAGGGAGGGAGGGGGGAGAGATGAGGAGGGAGGGAGGGGGAGAGATGAGGAGGGAGGGGGGAGAGATGAGGAGGGAGGGGGAGAGATGAGGAGGGAGGGAGGGAGGGGGAGAGATGAGGAGGGAGGGAGGGAGGGGGGAGAGATGAGGAGGGAGGGAGGGAGGGGGGAGAGATGAGGAGGGAGGGAGGGAGGGGGAGAGATGAGGAGGGAGGGAGAGATGAGGGAGGGAAGGAGCGATGAGGAGGGAGAGATGAGGAGGGGGAGGGAGATGAGAAGGAGGGAATTGAGGAGGAGGGAAGGAGGAGGAGGGAAGGAGGGGGAGATGAAGAGGAGGAGGGAAAGAGGATGAGGAGGAGGGAGGGGAGGGAGGAGGGAGGGGAGGAGGAGGGAGGGGAGGAGGAGGGAGGGGAGGGGAGGAGGAGGGAGGGGAGGGGAGGAGGAGGGAGGGGAGGAGGAGGGGGGGAGGGGAGGAGGATGGAGGTGAGGAGGGGGAGATGAGGAGGAGGGTGGGAGATGAGGAGGGGTGAGATGAGGAGGAGGGGGAGAGATGAGGAGGAGGGGAGGATGGGGAGGGGGAGGGGGAGGAGGAGGAGGAGGGAGGAGGGGGGAGGGGGAGGGGGGAGGAGGGGGGAGGGGGAGGGGGGAGGGGGAGGAGGGGGAGGGGGGGGAGGGGAGGGGAGGAGGGGGAGGGGGAGGAGGGGGAGGGAGGGGGAGAGGAGGAGGAGGGGTGGGGGAGAGGAGGAGGGGTGGGGGAGAGGAGGAGGGGTGGGGAGAGGAGGAGGGAGGGAGATGGGAGAGGGAGAATGAAGAGGAGGGATGGGGAGATGAGGAGGACAGAGGGGGTGGTGAGGAAGAGGGCGGGGGGGATAGGAAGAGGGCGGGGGGGAGAGGAAGAGGGCGGGGGGGGAGAGGAAGAGGGCGGGGGGGAGAGGAAGAGGGCGGGGGGGGAGAGGAAGAGGGCGGGGGGGGAGAGGAAGAGGGCGGGGGGGGAGAGGAAGAGGGCGGGGGGGGAGAGGAAGAGGGCGGGGGGGGAGAGGAAGAGGGCGGGGGGGGAGAGGAAGAGGGCGGGGGGGAGAGGAAGAGGGCGGGGGGGGAGAGAGAGGGCGGGGGGGGAGCCGGGCGGGGGGGGAGACGGGCGGGGGGGGGCAGATGGGCGGGGGGGAGACGGGCGGGGGGGGGAGAAGGGCGGGGGGGGAGAAGGGCGGGGGGGGAGAAGGGCGGGGGGGGAGAAGGGCGGGGGGGGAAGGGCGGGGGGGGAAGGGCGGGGGGGGAGAAGGGCGGGGGGGGGAGAAGGGCGGGGGGGGAGAAGGGCGGGGGGGGAGAAGGGCAGGGGGGGGGGAGAAGGGCGGGGGGGGGGGAGAAGGGCGGGGGGGGGGAGAAGGGCGGGGGGTAGACGGAGGAGGAAAGGAGATGGGGGGAGGGGGAACTGGGGGGAGGGGGTGCAGGGGGTGGGGGGGGAGGGGGTGCAGGGGGTGGGGGGGGGAGGGGGTGCAGGGGGTGGGGGGGGAGGGGGAACTGGGGGGAGGGGGTGCAGGGGGTGGGGGGGGAGGGGGTGCAGGGGGTGGGGGGGGAGGGGGTGCAGGGGGGGGAGGGGGTGCAGGGGGTGGGGGGGAGGGGGTGCAGGGGGTGGGGGGGGAGGGTGAACTGGGGGGAGGGGGTGCAGGGGGTGGGGGGGAGGGGGAACTGGGGGGAGGGGGTGCAGGGGGTGGGGGGGAGGGGGAACTGGGGGGAGGGGGTGCAGGGGGTGGGGGTGGTGGGGGGGAGGGGGTGGGGGGGGAGGGGGTGTAGGGGGTGGGGGGGCAGGGGGTGCAGGGGGCGGGGGGGAGAGGAAGAGGGCGGGGGGGGAGAGGAAGAGGGCAGGGGGGGAGAGGAAGAGGGCAGGGGGGGAGAGGAAGAGGGCAGGGGGGGAGAGGAAGAGGGCGGGGGGGGAGAGGAAGAGGGCGGGGGGGGGAGACGGGCGGGGGGGGCAGATGGGCAGGGGGGAGACGGGCGGGGTGGGGAGACGGGCGGGGTGGGGAGACGGGCGGGGGGGGAGACGGAGGAGGAAAGGAGATGGGGGGAGGGGGAACTGGGGGGAGGGGGAACTGGGGGGAGGGGGTGCAGGGGGTGGGGAGGGGGTGCAGGTGGCGGGGGGAGAGGGGGTGCAGGTGGCGGGGGGAGAGGGGGTGCAGGGGGCGGGGGGAGAGGGGGTGCAGGGGGCGGGGGGGAGAGGGGGTGCAGGGGGCGGGGGGGAGAGGGGGTGCAGGGGGCGGGGGGGAGAGGGGGTGCAGGGGGCGGGGGGGAGAGGGGGTGCAGGGGGCGGGGGGGAGAGGGGGTGCAGGGGCGGGGGGGAGAGGGGGTGCAGGGGGCGGGGGGGAGAGGGGGTGCAGGGGGCGGGGGGGGAGAGGGGGTGCAGGGGGTGGGGACAGGGAGTGGAGGGTGCAGGGAGTGTAGAAAGTAGAAGTTGAACAGGGTGGGAAGTGCAGGGGGTGAGGGAGAGGGGGACGGTGAGGGAGAGGGGGTGAGGGAGAGGGGGTGAGGGAGAGGGGGACGGTGAGGGAGAGGGGGTGGGGTGGGGGGGGTTGGTGAGGGAGGGGGTGGGGTGGGGGGACAGTGAGGGAGAGGGGGTGGGGTGGCGGGGACGGTGAGGGAGAGGGGGTGGGGTGAGGGGGGAGGGGGTGGGGGGGACGGTGAGGGAGAGGGGGTGGGGTGAGGGGGGAGGGGGTGGTGGGGGTGCTGGGAATGCAGAATGTGGGGAGATGGGTGGGAGACCCTCCCCGGGCCGTTCCCTGGTCCCAGCCCCTCCCCGGGCTGAGCTGTTAAAATGGCCGAGGCTGCGGAGTCGGCGGCCGGTGCGGCGGGGACAGGAGGTCCCGGGTTGGGGCCGGGAGCGGATCCGGGGCAGAGCGGGGCTCGGGCGGTGTCGGATCCGGCTCCAGCCGCTGTGCCCCGGGCTCCCGCTCCGCAGCCGCCGCCTCTGTATAACTGGCAGGCGGCGCAGCGCTCGGTGCGGGAGCGCTTCTCCTTCATGTTCAACAACGAGCTGCTGAGCGATGTCCACTTCGCCGTGGGCAAGGGCCGCGGGGCCCGCCGCCTGCCCGCCCACCGCTTCGTCCTGGCCGTCGGCAGCGCCGTCTTCGACGCCATGTTCAACGGCGGTATGGCCACCAGCTCGGCCGAAATCGAGCTGCCCGATGTGGAGCCCGCCGCCTTCCTGGCGCTGCTGAGGTGAGAGATGGAGAGCGACGCCACTCCAGCCCCGGGCTGTGGCCTAGGCCGGCCTTCAGGGTAAAAGCTACTGTGTTTATGAGGAATATTCCCGCTTGTTATTATAAGGAGACCTGGGTGGTTATTTATTTTAATTATGATTATCACGAAAGAGATAGTGTTGGGGCAAGTTAATGGGGCGAAAGGTAGACAAGTCTCCTTGTCCTGATGGAATGCTTCCTGGGTACTAAAAGAGATGGCAGGAGAAATAGTAAATGCACTGGTAATTTACCAAAATTTGCTGGACTCGGGGCGGTTTCTGCAGATTGGAAAACAGCAAATGTGATGCCACTGTTTTTAAAATAAAGTAGATAGAAGCATGGTGGCACAGTGGTTAGCACTGCTGCCTCACCGTATTCTAATCAGTAATCTGTAAACTGTCTGTGCTTTATATGCTCTGTCTGAGGCCAGAACTCTCCATTCACCTGACGAAGGGACTAACCCCAAAAGCTAGTGAGTGTACTATCAAATAATTCGGTTGGACTTAAACCTGGTATTGTCAGACTTTTTACTGTGTTTACCCCAGTTCAACGCTGGCACATCCACATCAGCCTCACAGCACCAGGGACCCAGGTTTGATTTGCAGTTTGGGTCACTATCTGTGTGGAGTTTGCACATTCTCCCTGTGTCTGTGTGGGTTCCCTCTGGGTGCTCCAGTTTCATCCCACAGTCCAAAAACATGCAGGTTAGGTTGATTGGCCATGCTATATTAACCCTTGTGTCAGGAAGATTGGCAGGATAAATGCATGGGGTTACAGGAATAGGGCATGGATGGGATTGTGGTGGGTAAAGACTGGGTGGGTCAAGTGGCCTCCTTCTGTAGTACGATTCTATGAAAAAGCAGGTAGCTCTAGGCCGGTTAGCTTAATTTACTTCTGTAGGGAAAATTCTTGAATCTACTATCGTCAAGGAAGAATAGCGAGATATCTTGTACCAAACACTGCTACGTAAGTTAAAGGTACACAGTGTTACAGGTAATGTATCAGCATGGTTAGAAGATTGGTTAACTAACAGAAAGCAAAAGAGTGGGGGTAAATGGGTTGGTGATCAGTGACTAGTGGTGTGCCTCAGGAATCAAAGTTGGGACCACAATTGTTTACGATTTACATTGATGATTTGGAGTTGGGGACCAAATGTAGTGTTTCAAAATTTACAAATGATGCTAAGATGAGTGGCAGAGCAAAGTTTGCAGAGGATGCTGAAAATCTGCAAAGGTAGAAGAAGGGAAGTTTTTTCCACTGTATTATGAAACTAGAATTTTGGGGTAAGGCCTCAAAATAAGGGGGAGTGGATTTAGGACTGAGTTGAGGAGGAACTTCTTCACACAAAGGGTTGTGAATCTGTGGAGTTCCCTGTCCAATGAAGCGGTTGAGGATATCTCATTGAGTGTTTTTAAGGCACAGATAGATACATTTTTGAACAGTGTAAAGGAATTGAGGGCTATGATGGGTGGGTGGGTAAGTGGAGCTGACTCCACCAAAAGATCAGCCATGATCTTATTGAAAGGCAGAGCTGGCGCAAGGGGCCAGGTGGCCTACTCCTGCTCTTAGTTCTTGTGTTCAGAGAGCCTTGGCTAGTTATTTAGGAGAATAAAAATGAGATAGAGACCAATCATCCTGGCATTGGTAGTGGCGTAAATTCTAGAGTCCATTATCAAAGATTTTATAGCAGCTTACTTGGAAAACAGGTAAGAAGACAGTCAGCATGGATTTACAAAATGGCAATCGTACTTGAAAATCTAGAACTCCTATCTACTGAATCTACTGCAACTAGGAGAGTTGATGAGGGGGGAGCCAGTGAATGTGGTTTATTTGGACTTTTAAAAGGCTTTTGACAAAGTCCCATGTAAAGATTAGCATGTAAAATTTAAGCACATGGGATTGGTGTTAGCGTATTGAGATGGTTGGCAGACAGGAAGCAATGAGTGGGAATAAATGTCTTCCCCAAACGGCAGGCAGTGACTAGTGAGGTACTGCAGGGATCAGTGCTGGGATCCCAGCTATTCAGTGTACATTAATGATTTAGGCGGTGGCAGTGGGTCCCATGCTGACTTATGTCCAATTCTGCCACTGTTTTCCAATTGCTCTGCTATTAGAGCTATTATGCTGGACTCTAGATCTGAACAAATTGAGTGAGAGGGGAAATGCACGGAAGATGCTGTATAATTTGGATCACTGAAGTTATCCATTTTAGTAGCAAAATCAGGAAGGCAGATTACTCTCTGGGGGAAGGATAAGGTGCAATGATGGCAGGATGTGCTGATACATCAGTTGCTGAAAATAAGCTGGCTGTGAAGAAGGTAAATGGTATGTTGCCCTTCATAGTGAGAGGATTTGAGTACAGGAGCAGAGATGGCTTGCTGCAATAATAAAGGGCCTTGGTGACACCACACCTTGAATATTATGTGTAGTTTTGGTCTCAGCAGAAGAAGGGTGGTCTTGCTATGGAGGGAGTGCAGTGATGCGGGGTAAACTGTTTAGGACTGAGATGAGGAGAAATTGCTGCACCCAGAGAGTGATGAACTCTGTGGCATTAACATTTCATAATTTCAAGAAGGAATGAAATATCTGCTCCTGGGGCTAAAAGGTCAACGGATGTGGAAAGATGAAACAGGTCATGGATTTGGATGATCAGCTATGATTGTGAATGGCACAGCAGGCTGGAAGGGCTGAATGGCCTATTTTATCTATTTTGTGTGTTTCTGTGCCAGTAATTAATTAATAGCTCCTGCTAATTATTTGTTGTTAATAGTTCCTGCTAGTTTTTTATTATTAATAAAAAGCCCCTCCTGCATTAGTCTATTTATTAATAATGTGGGATTATCACTAATATTAGCAGGTTGCTTTAATGCAAGTAATATTTACAATACTAGGAATTCCCTTTAGTAGTACTGCTGGTATTTGTGTTCATTAATTATTAGAATGTATGATTAAACGGTAGAAATGTCAACCATGCATTGAGACTGAGTCAGCGCAGAGAGTTTTTAAAAAAGCAGCTGTTTTTTCCAATCATGCTGTCACTCAGCTTTCCTCCAACTCCTCCTTGCATTTAAATTGGAGCTGGAGCTGCACCGATTCCATGCCGGCCTTTGTCCAGGGTTACTGGTTAGTGTCGCTTTTCTCAAAGTTATTTAATAAAATTTAAAGTTATGGGTGCTCCTGCAGTCCTGACTATATTCCCTCCTATTTATGAGTGAGTGAATGTTAGTCAAAGAAATGACGCTAAGACCGTGACACTGTCAGTGTAAATCAAATGCAATTGGAAAGGCTCTTTATAGCTGATGTTGGCCCACCATTGGTCAGGTTTCTTAAATGGCTAAATCTATTCAATTTATTATTGCAATTGAACTGTATCCAGGAGTATTATTCCCAGACTGGGTGTTACGGTAAAATGCAGTTGGTTTGTGGTGCTTGAATTGCCCTTTACTGCTTTGCAATGTTAAAGTCTGAATTATTATTGTTGAATCAGGCTGCTGCTTCTGCAGACACAGATTTTAATTTTTTAAAATCTTGAGTTATAGAAACCATTTAGGACTGAGCTGACCCACTATTTTTAGCAGGCACTGTCATTCTGCCATAATTCCTGTTTTATTTCCAGTGGTAAAATTCCCCAAGGCTATACATGGAATTGAGTAAAAATATAGAGGAGGGACATGATTCAAGGTCAAAGAAAAAGGTTTAGACAGGGCTGCCAATCCCTTGGGTTTTACATAGTCTTTAAGAATTCAGGGTTAATCTGCAGGACACTGCTCCAACAATATTTGTTCATTGTAGAAAATTGGGTAAGCGTGAAGCAAAAATTTGCAGCGCAATGGGGAAAGAATGATGAAATAGCACTAATTAGAAAGCTCTTGCAAAGAGCTAGTACAGGTATGATGAGCTGAAGGGTCTCCTTCTGTGCTGTATCACTTCTATTGACTGGTCAAACATCATCCAGCTTGGTAAGAATGTTTGTTTGGATTCCAGTTGGCTGGGATGGAGACTTATCGCAAGGATGGTTACGTTGGTTGGCCAATGGCAGTGTGAGGGTGGAGTAGATACAGGGAATCGTGTGACAGTAACTACTACAGCCAAAGTTGGCAGCCCCATGTTAGATTATGAATATAGGAACAATGGAGGAAGATGATTAAAACATCATTGATCTGATGCTTGCCTATCCTTTATAAATAAAATACCAAAACTTGGGCCTTCATATTTTCTAAACGTCTTGAGATCATGAACTGCATTAACAGTTGACAGATTGCAAAGTGAGACAGCTTTGGTGAGTTACAAAAACAGAAAATGCCAGAAAATATCCAGTCTGACAGCATCAGTGGAGAGAGAAGCAACATTTTGAGTCTGGATAATCTTTGTCAGAGCAAACAAAATCAGAAAAGATTTATACTGTAAGGGTGGGGGAATGTAAATAAGGATCCAGCGCAAAACAGATGATCATAGCCAGGCGCGAGAGTAAGATCAGGGGAAACACTGAAAGGAAGAGAGTGGATCCTGGTATTGTTACCAGCAGACAAAGGGATATTAGTGAGAGTGGTTAGGGAATGTGATGTACACTCAATTCCCACTGCAGAGACCTGAGCATACAGTCCAGGCTGACACTCCAGTGCAGTGGTTTTCAACTATTGTGCTGTGAGTGGGATGCAAGTATGCTATGGCCTCTGGCCTTCCCGTCCATGTACCCTCAGGTTGGAGACATTCTCAGAAGAAACAACCTCTTTGTGTCTACCCTGTTAAGCCCCTGAAAATAATATATATCTCAAAAAGATTGCTCCCAATGAATATAGGCCCAAACTACTTAACCTCGCCTCATTAAAATTAAGTCCCTCCAAACCTGGGATTGACCTTGTGAACCTTCTCTGGTCTGCCTCCAATTGAAGTATTTTTCCTCTTAGATAAGGGGACCAAAACTGTTCACAGCACTCAAGGTGAGTGCCTTGTACAGCTTCAGCAAGATGAAGGCCAACATTGCATTTGCCTTCACAGTGCTGAACTTGCATGCCCCTTTGTGATTTATGCACAAGGGTCCCCAAATCCCTCAGACTGCAGAAAACTGCAGCATTCCCCATTTTAAATAATGTTCAGCTTCTTTATTCTTCCTACGAAAGTGCATAACTTCACATTTTCCCACATGATGTTCAATCTGCCAAGTTTTTACCCACTCACCTAACTTATCTATATCTTTCTGTATACTGTCATCCTCAACACTTGCTTTCCCATTTGTTTTTGTGTCATTCACACACTTGGCAATAGTACATTCACTTCCTTACCTAAGTCGTTAATATATTGTTGTAAATAATTGTGGCCCCTATGCTGATACCTATGGCGTTCCACTAGTTAGAGTGGTAAGCCAATGGAATTCTCTGCCATAGAAAGCAATTGAGGCCAAAACATTGTGTTTATTCAAGAAGTTAAATATAGCTCTTGGGGCTAAAGGGGTCAGAGGTTGTGGGGAGGCAAGTGGGAACAGGTTACTGAGTTCATAGTGAATGGCAGAGAAGGTTTAAGAGCCAAATAGCTGCTGCTGCTACTGCTCCCTCTTTTTATATTTAGTTTCTGTGAAAATATATTTTTATATTTAGTTTCTGTAAAAATATATTTTTAAGAACATGGGCCAGTTCTCATTCTCTCCAAATCTATATTGCTCTTAGGTTTCTGTACTCGGATGAGGTACAAATTGGTCCTGAAACTGTGATGACGACTCTGTACACAGCCAAAAAATACGCAGTTCCTGCTCTGGAGGCCCATTGTGTGGAGTTCCTCACCAAGCACCTGCGAGCTGACAATGCCTTCATGTTGCTTACACAGGTGATTATTTACAGTACTGGCCGAGTACCCACATGTGGATCTGTGTTCGCAAGATAGATAAAATCATCCTTTAGACATCAAGAACCGAACAAGATAAGGGAAGTAAAGCCAAGGTTCCTGCTCCCTGTCTGATGCTGCAAATCTGAACAAGGCTGAGAATTTAACCAATCTTGACCAATAATTGAAAATCCTTTCAGGCCTTTAACAAGGGGCAGCACAGTGATTGGCACTGCTGCCTCACAGCACCAGGGACCTAGGTTCAAGTCCCGGCTTGAGTCACTATGGGGTCTGCAAGTTCTCCCCATGTCTGTGTGGGTTTCCTCCCACAATCCAAAAGTGTGCGGGTGAGGTTGATTTGGCCATGCTAAATTGCGTCTTAGTATTAGGGGGATGTCAGGGAGATTAGTAGGGTATATGTGGGGTTACTGGGATAGGACCTGGGTGGGATTGTTGTCAGTGCAGGTTCGATGGGCTGAATGGCCTCCTTCTTCTGCACTGTAGAGATTCTATTCTATATATTGCCACAAGCCAACAGCTGAGAGCTGCTCACGTTGAAGGCTGAATAATTGCCTGTTGATGAGTTAGTGTCTTGCACTACCTCACCCTTCATACCTTCCTCTGTGCCCTTGGTTTCACATTTAGCACTACACCCTTACCCATCCTGGGTTCCCTATTCTCCGCCTGCCAGTATTGAGTGAGCCTGAATCTCTAGCAGTCAAGAGTTTCCATCCAGTACTCATTTTGTGATGTATGGTTACAGCTGTTGTTAGTTTTGCTTGGTCTTTTCCTTTCTCCATGATTTACATTTTACTAAAATGTTTTTAGGCGCGTTTGTTTGATGAGCCTCAGCTTGCCAGTCTCTGCTTGGACACCATCGACAAAAACACCATGGATGCAATTAGTGCTGAGGGTTTCACTGATGTCGATCTAGGTGAGAATCTGAGCTGTTGTTGTGATAGTTTGGATCAGTTGTGTTTAAATTATTCCAGTATGGAGTTGTAATCTTGTGCGCCCCAACAAAATTCTAACAGCATAGAGTGTGGGGCTGACAGTCGGAGCTGTAAGTGCAGCTGTTAGAATCAACAGCTGGATCCTTCCTTCACAGTTCGAGGTATGGAGAGAGAGATAGAAGGCACAAGTGAACAGAACAGGCTGTCAGCTGAAAATAGTTGGATCTAATTCAGCTTGACATATTTACACTTTTCTCCCCCTTGTCACCCTGTCAGAGGGCAAATGCTGAGGTACTTTGTGGGACACTGTATTACACCAGTGACTACATTTTTTTTAAAAAAGTTCTTAATTGGCTGTAAATTGTCTTTTGATGTCCTGTGGTCTTGAAAAGTGCTTTATAATTGCGAGACTTTCTTTGTGTCGCTTGTCAAATAATTGAAAATGCTTTCAGGCCTTTAACAAGCTGTTTCCCTCTACGTATAGATACATTGTGTGCTGTGCTGGAACGAGACACCCTGAGTATCCGGGAGATTCGGCTCTTCACTGGAGTGGTCCGCTGGGCAGAGGCAGAATGCCAGAGACAGCAGCTGCCAGTTACCGCTGGGAGCAAACAGAAAGTATTGGGAAAAGCCATAACACTGATCAGGTTCCCACTCATGACCATTGAGGAGTTTGCTGCAGGTCAGTGAGTTCCCTCGTGTCTGAGGGAAGGCTTACTAAAATGATAACCATTAAACAGCAAACAAATGTAGAGAATGGTGACATTAGCACCAGTGATGTGATCTAATCAAGGTTAATGCTCTGAACTCTGCGTACTCTTGAGTGACTGGGCTGTTGAGACACTCTGTGTAATATTGATCGCTGGATGTGTTCTGTTGGTAAGATGTGTTTATTAACTAACTACCTGGACTGGAATATGGAGATAGAACTGAATGTCTCCTGTTCATATAAGAATAAAACCACAGCGAATAGTTAAAATGAACAGCATTGATTGTATTTAAAGGAAAGCTGGATAAACATTAAGAAGACAGGAATAGAAGGATAGGGTGAGGCGAAAATTGAGTGGAAGGAGACTAGGGTGGAACATAAATACCAGTTCGTGGAGCTGAATGGCCTGTTTTGGTGCAGCAAAATGTTGTTGCATTAAAGTCAGGAAATAAAAATATATGATTTGTTTAAATGAGCAGTCTGGATGATGTGAATTATTGTCATTTATGATGGTTAGCGTAGGTGAGAAAACCAGAGAAAAGAGTTAGCACACAGGATGGGCTGAATAGCTTCCTGTGCTGTAAGAACCTTTAAATACATTTTTCTCCATTAGTACACAAGTGACTGATTATCTGAAGATAAAGTTTTTGAGGCACAAAATGATTTGTTTTTGTTTCTCCTGCTCAGGACCTGCTCAATCTGGGATCCTCTCCGATCGCGAGATTGTTAATCTGTTTTTACACTTCACTTTGAATCCCAAGCCACGAGTGGACTATATTGACCGACCGCGCTGCTGTTTGAGAGGGAAGGAATGCAGCATCTGCCGCTTCCAGCAGGTGGAGAGTCGCTGGGGATACAGTGGGACCAGTGATAGGATCAGGTTGGTACAAAATTCACCATTCACATCTCCTGTAAATGCTCACTGCTTTCTGGGGCCTGTTTATTGCCTATTAAATACCTAATCATGGGGAGTGAATTATCACAGCCCAGTCCTTACCATTTGCCCACACTGGTTTCAAGCCATGTTGTTGGGCTTTGATCAGGAGCAGAACCATGGCTAACACCAGTTTCTGACTGATTTGTAACTTCAGCATCCTGACTCTGGGGCGGCATAGTGATACAGTGACTAACACTGATGCCTCAGTGTCAAGGACCTGGGTTTGATTCCCAGCTTGGGTCACTGTCTATATAGAGACTGCACATTTTCTGTGTGGGTTTCATTCAGTTTCCTCCCACAATCCAAAAGATGCACTGGTTGGGTGCATTGGCCATGCTAAATTCTCCCTCAGCATACCTGAACAGGTGGTCAGAGTATGGCAACTAGAGGATTTTCACAGTTAATTCATTGCAGTTTAATGTAAGCCTACTTGTGACACTGAAATTTTTTTAAACTACTTTGGTTCAATACCCATCCTTCTCAATGACACTCCCAGTCAGAACTGCTCAGATGTGAAGAATCCCCTTCCCTCAGGTGATTTATGCTGTGAGATTCATGGCAAGGCCATTTGCTGGTTTGCTGTAGTAACAGAGAAAGCTCACCATGTTCCACATTGTGCTGTAATTTTTCCTCCAACTTTTAAGGCCCATCAGCAGGGAAGAAGAGTGGAATAAAAATGACAATAATTCACATCATCCAAACTCCACATTTAATCATAACGTATACTTTGATTTCCTGACTTTAATGTAGCAACATTTTGCAGCACTGAAACAGGCCATTCAGCCCCACAAGTCAGTGCTGGTATTTATATTCCACCTGAGTCTCCTTCCACTCAATCTTCATATTTATGAAGATTGTGACTGGAGATGACGTTCGTATTCAGAATTGTCAGCCACAGTTGGGTAAATTCTCAACGAACTTCACCCAACTGTTGAGTAGCTTTGGGTGAGACATCATGCTCTTTTCTGGCCCCATTCTGCTCTCAATGTTCCCCTCTGCCCACTGTCAGATTGCACTGTCCTGAAACTGCTGGGGTCAGTCTAGTTTGTCAGTGAGACACATCTGACCAAACCACTGTTCAGTTCTGTTCATTTGTTCCCAATAGATGAGTTTCGGGGATGTTGTGGTCCATTAATGCCCAAGAATCTGCCTGGGAATCTTATGCCACTTAATGAATGCTCCTTGCAGCATTCTTATTTGCTGATAAACCTTGTGCTAGACTGAAACCAACTGAATTTAACATGCTGACGTGTGGCGGATTTGGCACGAGGTCCCTGAACATGTGCAGCAATGTGACCACTGGTTCTGTGAACTGAAGGATGAATTGTGTGAGACAAAGTAATCAGATTGTCTTAATCTCGGCTTTACAGATTTCTTAGCGGTCCAGGTTTTCATACAAGGGCCAGTTATCATTCTAACAAACTCAGTCTCCCTTTTGAGATTCCTGTCACTAAATACATAAAGTCGCAAAGGTCTGATCCTGTTTGTGACTTAATTTTCTCTTGAATACTTATAACTGCTGGGGAAAGTAATGAACAACATTCAGTTACTGTGGCAACCCTTTGTTAATATTCCCAATATCAGGTTTTATAAGCCATTTTAAAAAGTCAGAATTGAGGTACTTTCCATAGTGTATCACACACTCTAATGCCTCACAATTACTGAAGACAAGAGTGGTCTTATTGTTCCCAGCTGAGAGTTAAGAACCTAGCCTGTACTATTTATTTGACCAGCATGGAGTATTCTGGGCTAGTTTGCAAATATTACAAGCTGTGGGATGTCTGTATTGAAATAAAATGTTTTTAATGTGAATTATATGTTTAATTGCTTTTAAATTGGGAAGTATTAAATTCCAGATATGCATTTGGAAGGAATCTGGGGCTAACTGTTCCCTTTCCCTGTATTTGAAGGTTTTCAGTGACCCGGAGATTATCTGTTGTGGGTTTTGGACTCTATGGATCCATACATGGTCCAACAGATTACCAGGTTAACATCCAGGTGGGTGAAAGTTCCCCTGCAGTTCTGAATTTTACATCTGGTTTGAAAGGGAGGAGTGGGTCTGAAACTAGTATTTTAAACTTTAAAAAGTGTCGCCATGAAAACAGGTGAAGTGAACTGGGGTACTGAAGGGGACGGGGCAATAGCACTGCTGCTTCACAGCACCAGGGACCCACGTTCAATTCCTGGCTTGGGTTACTGTCTGTGTGGAGTTTGCACATTTTCCCTGTATCTGCGTGGGTTTCCTGCGGGTGCTCGGGTTTCCTCCCACATTCTGAAAGACCTGCTGGTTAGTTGCACTGACCCAAACAGACGCCGGACTGTGGCAACTAGGGGAATTTCACAGTAATTTATTAAACTTATTTGTATATTTGTTATAAATGTCCATGTTGACTGTAATTAAACTCTTAACAGTGGCAGTGCTGTACAAAGTTTACATAGGCCCAGCCCATTCATTGCAGTGTTGATGTCAACTTGTGACTAATAAATAAACTTTAGGCTAGGGGATGGATCAGTAGAGAAGCATGGCATACATTTTAAGGAAATATTTCCAAACTTTGAAAATAAGTATATTTCTGTAGTTAAGAATTCTGAAGGAAGGAGTCACCATCTGTGGTTAACTAAAGAAGTTAAGTTAAGGAAATCATCAAAACATAACTGTGCAGTGATGAGTGGTAGGTCAGATAATTGATCAGAATCTAAAGAAGAGCAGAGAGTGACTAAAAAGTTAATAAAGAAAAAGAAATTAGTGTATGAGAGTAAACAGGCTCAGAATGTAAATAAAGATAAGAATTTCCACGGGTAATTAAACAGCAAAAGAGTAAGTAAGGTGAGTGTTGGTATTCTGGAGTGTGAGAATAGGGAATTAATAGTAGGAAATATTGGTCAAATGAAGAGATTTTGCTTCTGTATTCACTATAGATGTTACAAAAAATATTTTAGCAATAACTAAATTGGGAGGTAAAGAGAGAGGCATTTGGTGAAAACAGTATGCATAAATGGGTCTTTGTCAGGATGTGGAGTTCCACATGGGTCTTTGCTGGGGCCTCAACATTTTATAATTTACATCACTGAGTTAGGTGAGCGGAATGAAGGCATGATCGATAAACTTGCAGACAGCCCAAAGATTGAATAAAACTTTGTTGTGAAGAAGACAGATGGGCTCGAGTTCTCCAGTCATTTGCTCTCTGCCGCTGCAAGTGAGGATGGAAAATTAGGCACTCAGCCAAATCTCTGTTCAGTATAGCATGAATGGCTGGAAAATTATGACCATGGAGTTTACAGATGGATATAGATAGATTGAGTGAGTGGGTAAACGTCTGGCAAATGGAATATAGTGTGGTCATGCTGGTGTATTTGTGTTGTTACACATTCTCCATCCATCTCTGATGACCTTAGATTCTTTTGCCTAATAAGAATCTAACCACCTCCACCATAAGAACATAAGAAATAGGAGCGGGAGTAGGCCATCTAGCCCCTCGAGCCTGCCCCGCCATTCAATAAGATCATGGCTGATCTGTCGTGTCTCAGTTCCACATTCCTGCCCTCTCCCCATAACCCTTAATCCCCTTGCCTATCAAAAACCTATCAACCTGTGTCTTAAATATATTTAGCGAGGCAGCCTCCACCACTTCAACGGGCAGAGAATTCCAGAGATTCACCACCCTTTGAGTGAAGAAGTTCCTCCTCAACTCCATTCTAAACTGCCCCCCCTTTTATCTTGAGGCTGTGCCCTAGTCCTACTGTCTTTTCTAGCAGGAAGAGCCTCTCCACCTCTATCCTATCCATCCCATTCATCATCTTATATGTCTCAATGAGATCTCCCCTCATTCTTCTAAACTCTAACGAGTACAAGCCTAGCTTATTCAGCCTCTCCTCATAGTTCAACCCCCTCAACTCCGGTATCAGCCTAGTAAACCTCCTCTGCACTCCTTCCAAGGCCAAAATATCCTTGCGTAAGTGCGGCGACCAAAACTGCACACAGTACTCCAGCTGCGGCCTCACCAGTGCCCTATACAGCTGCAGCAAGACCTCCCTACTCTTATATTCAATCCCCCTTGCTATGAAGGCCAGCATCCCATTCGCCTTCCTGACCACCTGCTGCACCTGCAGGCTGGGTTTTTGCAATTCATGCACAAGGACCCCGAGGTCCCTCTGCACCGTTGCATGCTGCAGTTTTTCGCCATGTAAGTAATAGTCCTTCATACCATTATTCCTACCAAAGTGGACAACTTCACACTTGCCAACATTAAATTCCATTTGCCAGTTCCTGGCCCATTCGCCCAGCCTATCTAGATCCTTCTGCAGACTTTCCAAACCCTCCGCACAATTTGCCGTTCCACCAATCTTGGTGTCATCAGCAAATTTTGACACCATACACTCGGTTCCCTCCTCCAGATCATCTATATAAATGGTAAATAGCTGAGGCCCCAGCACTGACCCCTGGGGCACTCCACTAGTCACCAACCATCAATCCGAATAGCACCCATTGACCCCCACTCTCTGCCTCCTATTTGACAGCCAATCCCCTATCCACGCTAACACCCTACCCCCAACTCCATGCCCCCGACCTTCTGTAATAACCTCTTGTGCAGCACCTTATCTAACACCTTCTGAAAATCAAGAAAGACCACATCCACCGGCTCTCCTCTATCCACCGCCCTAGACACATCCTCATAGAACTCCAATAAATTTGTCAGACACAACTTCCCCTTAACGAAACCGTGCTGCGTCTGCTCTATCAAACAATTCTCCTCAAGATGCCTCGCTGTTTTCTCCTTGATCACGGATTCTAACATTTTACCTACAACAGACATTAAACTAACTGGCCTATAATTCCCTGCCTTTTGCCTGCCACCCTTCTTAAACAACGGCGTAACATTAGCCGTTTTCCAATCTTCTGGCACTTCCCCGGAATCCAGTGAGGTTTGGAAAATAATCACCAAGGCATCCACTATCACCTCCGCCATTTCTTTCAGAACCCTTGGATGCATTCCATCCGGTCCTTGGGACTTATCCACAATCAGTCCCTCCAGTCTTTCGAGTACTGCCTCTCTAGTAACAATAATGTCATTCAGGCCCTCCACTCCTACCATCTTTCCATCGCTAACACCCAGTAAATTATTCACGTCCCCCTTGAAGACCGAAACAAAAAAGTTATTCAAGGCCTCAGCCATTTCCCCATCCCCTACCACTAAGTCCCCCCTTTCATCCTCTAAGGGTCCAACGTTCACCCTAGTCAGCCTCTTCCTTTTTATATATTTATAAAAACTCTTACTGTCCTTTTTTATATTAAGCGCTAGCCCAGCTTCATAGTTTATCCTACCCTTCTTTATCAACTTCTTTGTCATTCTTTGTTGCTCTTTAAACCTCTCCCAATCCTCTTCTCGCCCACTACTCTTAGCTACTCTAAACGCATCCGCTTTTAATTTAACACTTTCCTTTACCTCCTTCATTATCCACGGCTGATTATCCCTCCTCCTACCATAAAAATACTCAATGACCCATATCGTGGTCAATGACTTGTGGGGTGGTGCTTGTGGCCTGTGACCAATGGCAGGGCTGTGCTTGTGGCCTGTAATAAAGCTGGGAGGTGGCAGAGTGGGGGTAGCTGGCAGGAGGGAGGGAAGATGGTATTTGTGACCATTTCAAATAATTGATTGTCCTTTTCTCTGTAGATCATTGAAAATGATAAGAATGTGACACTGGGACAAAATGACACAGGGTTTTGCTGCGATGGATCAGCAAATACATTCAGAGTTATGTTCAAGGAGCCCATTGAGATATTACCAAATGTTAGCTACACCGCCTGTGCGACTCTCAAGGTATTATTCCACATTCTCCAAACTCTAACACTGAAACACCCGTCACTCAGACATTTGCACTGGAACTTTACTTCCATCACTTCCTGAGCTGGTTCCAAGAGCAGGGAGCTGCTGGTTCACCCTCTTCTCACTGGATTTTTGTTTCCATTCCCCATTCTGAGCTCAGCCTGGGGGTGGCTGCGGTCTGCTGGATCAATTGGGCATCACTGCTATTGTTATCCTGATCTTGTCTGATGCTTCACGTGAGCTCTTCCAGTGGACATTAATAGTCCGAGCTGACTGCTAACCCCACAATTAAGGTCAGCAAACCAGCACGTAGATGGTGAAATCTGGGACTTTCTAATCCCTGGTTACAAGCAGAGTGAACAAAATGTTGAACTAATTAACATCTTTTTAAAATGCTGCTAAATGTTATTTTCTAGTTTATTCCTTTGTCATCCACACAGTCAGTACCAAGAGGAGAGAGTGAGGGGTAATTAGCACAGGCTGTATAGAGTTGATTCTTTTCTCATTTTGAAGTCACGAGTTATGAACTTTATTTTTATATTTCAGTTATAATTGTCCATGTTGACTGTAATTACTCCCTTAACAGTGGCAGTGCTGTACAAAGTTTATATAGACCCATTCCATTCTGAATGTGTGACAGGAATTTTTACTGGGGATGGGTTTATGAGAAATAAAGATGTTTAGTTTACAGACAATTCCCAGTGTTCCCGTGTGCACTGAAGGTTTCAGTCTTTGCAGTTCACACCCTGGTAGCTCCATCATTATTCCCATGGTCCTGCTTCTGATATGTTTTGTTTGTCTCCGTTTCTGCCTTCTGTAATAGGGGCCTGATTCTCATTATGGCACCAAGGGATTGCGGAAGATCATTCACGAGTCTCCCACCACTGGAATCAGCACTTACTTTGTCTTCTTTAACGTGCCGGGAAACAATAATGGGACGTCTGTGGAAGATGGGCAGATTCCAGAGATCATCTTTTATACGTAGCTGAGTTTGGAGCACTGTAGTTCATCTCGACTGACGGAGAAACAGCTGTTTAACGCCATGCTTGGTGCTTTCTATTTCACTGCTTTTTCATTCCCTTTAGAAATTATGCCCGCCATAGGCGAAGAGCAGTGGGATTAAAGCAAGCGATAATTGATCAGTTGAGCCTCCTGATATTTTCCGCAAATGGAGACAAGAGATACAGCTATCAGGTTTAGCAGAGAATGTTTAGTGAGAAGGGTTGCAATGGACTGGTAAGCAGCACCAGTTCCAATACTGAATAACTAATATAACCATTACAAGTAATTAGTAAAGTCACCAGCAGGACACAACTTATTTAGGAGAACTTTCAAATGGGTGCCATTTCTTGCAGGATTTGTTTTGTGTTGGGTTACAGAACCTTTTTTTTCATTGTAGAATGAGCTGTGTTGGGTTTGTACATTTAGTACAGCAATTAAAACTTTTTTTATCCCATCACCCATGTGGCACTGCCATCAGGAGCTGATCACCCTATTTTTAAACCACCTGTTGAGGAGGTGGTCAAGATGCTTCATTCTTTACGCTCACTCACTGAGGACTGCACTTCACTCAACACTGTGCTGCAGATTGGGAATCATTGCCTGGAAAATTTCCGATCTGTTTTTCACCACTGCCAAGCTGCTGCTGGAGCCCATCCTAGGGTGGTGTCATTGTGCACTGACCTGCCTCACTTCGTCACCCCTGATTTGGAAGTGCCTTAACCACCTTACAGACTTGTGACTGTGTGTCTAGCATTATTGACCAATAAGCCACACCCTTTTGCTCATTGTGACTAGACTGTCAGTGCAGGAGACCACAGACCAGTCATAGAAGGTTACAGCATGGAAACAGGCCCTTTGGCCCAATTTGCCCATGCTGCTCCTTTTTTTTTAAACCCCTAAGCTAGTCTCAATTGCCCATGTTTGGCCCATATCCCTTTTATACCCATCTACCCATGTAACTGTCTAAATGCTTTTAAAAATACAAAATTGTATCTGCCCCTTCTACCTCTGGCAGCTTGTTGCAGTCAGAAATGAGCTAAATGTCTTAAGGCTTGCACTCCATGGTTAATGGAGTGCTGGGAAACTGAAGGGTCACCTGAGAGATCCTCACATTTGTGCTAATCTTCAAAGGCAGCTTATGTGTGTGTGTGGGAATCACTGAATATGTCTAAGAAAATAGATTTCTAGACCCTAAAGATGTCAAACGGCACGGGGAAAGTAAGGTGTTGAGATTGAGGTTCAGGCATGATATTGAGTGGCAGAGCAGGCTCGAAGGGCCAATTGGCTGACTCTTGCTCCTAGTTTCTAAGTTTCAATCCATTTCCTTCTATCTGATGCAACAATGTTCTGCTAAAATGCTTATTCCAGACACACTACCCAATTTATTCATGGAAATAACTCATCAGTAGGATTTTGGACATTGTTTAAAATGTTAGAAATAGTTGACTTTGTAGACAGAGAAACTACTCCCTTTGCGGGAGAGTTCAGAACAAAGGAGCATCGAATTAGAATCAGGCCTTTGGGTGATGTTGGCAAGTAGCAGAAATCTGGAATTCTCCCCAAAAAGCTGCTGAGGCTGTGGGTTATTTGAGCTCCAGACAGATTGATAATTTTTTACTAGGAAAAAGGGTTGAGGGATCTGGAACAAAGGTGGCAAATGTTGAGATGGTGATCACTTATGACTGGTGGAGCAGGATCAAGGGGCTGAATGGCCACCTCCTGTTTGACTCTGAACCCAGAAATAAGGAAATATCTTTTAACCAACTGCACCATTCAAATTCACTCTTGGCCATCCTGCTTTTTAAAAAAAGGCCCTAAAGTCACTGCTCCCAAGACTACAGAATTCACAATTCTGGGTGCTATCCATCATCAAGGTGGGTGGGTTTTCTGTCTTGTATGATGTCTGTTTTTGCATTCTTAACCAAGATCCCAATTACTTCCAAATGTTCCCTTGCTGCAGCCACATGGAATGTGGAGCTTCCAGTGTAGTCCAGTGTCTATATCCACAGCCAAGGCCAGCAGATGGACTCAGTACAGAGTAACTAAAGATGCAACAAGCAGTGACTTCCATTTCTTGTGATTCCTTCACACTGACCTATCCGGAATTCATTGTTCACGCTTGCCCATCTAAACATTAGTTGGACGATTTAGTTGTTCATTTGTCTTCCTGAATTTCATTGGAAGAAATCACAAATAATGGAAACAGTTCTTGATGTGATGTTTCTGGAATGCAGTCAGATGTGGATCTTTGTGCTTTGTTAATGGATATCAAAGCAGGAATGGAGAGATAAATAATGGTGAGCACTTGTTTCAGTGATGCATCCTGGCTTCTTGTCACAGTGCTTGAGGTTAAGTAACTGGCCTCAGTCATAGGAAGTATCTGTTGTTTTAAAGCACTGTCACCCAGAGCAGACCCTATTGGTTGAAAGGTCAAGCCATTTAGCATCCTAATGAGGGTTATTTGAATATATCCAAGTACCTTTAAAATTTTCTTTGTCCCAATGAAATTGTAAAGTATATCTCATCCTGACTTGTTAAACCCACAGAAGACGTCCAACTGCACATAGAATCATAGGGACATTGAGATAGCTGTAGTTCACATTGAGCAAGTTTGTTATCTTTTTATTACAGGGGTATATTTAAGCTTGTAATTATTGTAAATTTATAATTTGTCATTGTTTATCCATTTCTTGTTTAATAAATTTGTTTTGGTTTCTCCATGTTTATCCATTTTCTTCTTTAATAAATCTGATTAGCTAGTTGTAATCAAGGGGAGTGTTTATTCAATTGTCTTGAAGTCCAGGGTGATTGTGTGATGACCAGATCCCAGGACTGCCTACAGATGACTCAGATATTGGGTAGACTAGAGGTGAGGACTCGTCTGTGGGGCAAACCAAATTTGCCTGTTTGTGATTCTGCTTGTGCAGAATGTGTAATACTAATTATTCAAGATAAGTCCCCAAGGATCAGTCATTCCATCATCTTGTTAATGTGTTTCCTACCAGCCTATTATAAACCACAGTTGCTGCAGCTCAGAATTCACCCCCTCACTAAGTAATCCTAAATTTTTCTTGCATATTTTATGAATAATCCACATGCCTGGCCACTTAATTGAACAAATACATGTTTCCGCAAATGGTGCTGCATCATCTCCATAACCTGCTTCCTGCTTTGTGTTACAACCCTGCACTGTATTCTGTTACTTACTTCCCTCTTCCTTTGGTGAATAAAGAGATTTCTATTTTCTATTTGGCCAAAAGATGGCACCTCTGACAATGTGTAATGTTCTCAGGTCTCTGGGAACCACTAGACTTGTGTCTCAGGTGTGAGTGCTACCATTTGAGCCATTGCTGACTCCTTAGAAATAATAACCAGAAACTATTAATATCTGTACACATGTTTCTTATTAACTCCAAGGTCAACACTAAATTAACCAGAATGCAACTTTGGAAAAAAAAATTTGTAAAAGTCTTAAGACCACAACCAGAGTAGGTTCAAGTTTAACTCCCACTTTCCTGTCTACACCCACTTGCACGCTACCCACTCACTCTTATTGAATTATGGATCCATTGAGCTCTAATTAGCATTTATGAATCATTGAGACCCTACAGTGCAGAAGGAGGTGATTCAGCTCATTGAGCCTGTACCAACAATAACACTCAGACACTAAAGTTTGTTTATTTACTAGTCAGTGCAAATGGAGTTATTGTGAAATTCCCCTAGTCACCATGTGCTGGAGCCTGTTCTGGGTAATGCAACTACCAGCACATCTTTCAGACTGGGAGGAAACATGTGCAGACATGGGAAGAACATGCAAACTCCACAGATAAGTGACCTATGCTGGGAATTGAACCTGGGACCTTGGTACTATGAGACAGCTATGCTACCCTATCCCTGTAATTTCCCCTGGTACTAAAGGATAATTTAGCATAGCCAATCAACCTCACCTGCAAATCTTCTGACTATGGAAGGAAACACGGGGAGAACATGCAGACTCCATACCTGAGGTTGGAATTGAGCCTGCGTCCCTGGTGCCGTGTGCCACTATATTTACTGATAATTCTGGCCAATTGTGAAGATGATTAAAATACTAATATACTGTACTTTTTATATTCACTATTTGGCGTTAGAAATAAGATACTAACGTGACACTGTCTTGGGAGAATCTGCTTCTGTCATTTTGCTGAGTTTCAACTCAAACCAGCTGCCAGAAATGGCAATGGAGTCAAAATAATTCCTTGTGTATAGAAAAAGGAAATTTTTCACCGCACTTTGGCTGTAAATTCCAAAGAATTTTTAATATAAAAACAAGATGCTGGAATATTCAGCAGGACACAACATCAGAACTGGAAAAAATTGGAGAGGAAAAGTTAACGAGCATTACCAGGAGCAGGGAAAATAGGAGTAGGATGTGAATACCTTTAGTATAGTTGTTGAATTAACCGGTTAAAGTGCGAATGGGTGGAAGTTCAATCTTGTTCCCAAACTTCACCTTGTCACAGCTGGGGGCGCGCATGAGCGGTACCGCTGAGCATTCTGGGGGATTTGGGCCTGGTCCGGTTACCTGGCGACCGTGCAGCCTGACCGTTCGGGCGGTCTGGCCTTCATGAGAAGGATCCGCTTTCCGGGCTTTTTGTTCACAGTAACCAGTACAAGCCTAGGCTTTCTTACCGGCCGGCCGCTGCTGAGGGCTGCCCGCGGGGGGGAGCGCAGGCAGGCAGGCGGCACCGGGGAAAGCAGCATGCCGAAAAACGCAACAGAAATCCGAATGGTAACGGGGCCGCAGCTGTTGAAACGGGGCAATGATAGCGGCTGGCTCTGATGCTTCATTGTCCCCCTTTATAATGGAAACCTGTGATGTAAACGTGTTACGATGCGGTGATGCCGGCGTTGGACTGGGGTAAACACAGTAAGAAGTCTTACAACACCAGGTTAAAGTCCAGCAGGTTTATTTGGTAGCAAACACCACTAGCTTTTGGAACTGGCCAAACCTGTTGGACGTTAACTTGGTGTGAGACTTACTGTGAGACATATCACACCAGTGCTGAGTCTGCAGTGTGACCGTATAGAGTTTCTGTTATAACTGTGGACCCAGGAGGTATATCATTAGGATCAGCAGTATGCGAATTAAGTTCTTCGAGTCTACTCTGCCATTCAACCTTTCCCTGGTCTCAAATCCATCTCCCCACCTGCTCCCCAAATCCCCCTTTCCCTTTTTTTAATTAAGGGTGGAGAGCTTCAAGTTTTTTAGCAGTCCAGATCACCAACAACCTGTCCTGGTTCCCCCGCCCCCATGCCGACTCTATAGTTTAAGAAGCTTCTGCTTTCACAGAAGACTGAGGAAATTTGGCATGTCAGCTACAACTCTCATCAACTTTTACAGATGCACCACAGAAAGCATTCTTTCTGGTTGTATCAAGCTTGGTATGGCTCCTGCACTGCCCAAGACCACTCGGAACTACTAAAGGTCGTGAATGTAGACCAATGTATTACACAAACCAGTCTCCCATCCATTGACTCTGCCTACACTTCCCGCTGCCTTGGCAAAGCAGTCAACATAATTAAGGACCTCATGCACCCCAGATATTCTCTCTCCCACCTTCTGTCAGGAAAAAGATAACATAAGTCTGAGGTCATGTACCAACTGACTCAAGAAGAGCTTCTCCCCTGCTGCTGTCAGAATTGTGAATGAACTTATCTTGCATTAAGTTGATCTTTCTCAACACCTCTACACCTGGGTGGTGTGGTTAGCACTGCTGTTTCACAGCTCCAGGGACCTGGGTTCAATTCCCAGCTTGGGTCATTGACTGTGTGGAGTTTGCACAGTCTCCTTGCCCCTGTGTGGGTTTGCTGTAGGTGCTCTGGTTTTCTTTCACAGTCCAAAGATATGCAGGTTAGGTTGATTGGCCATGCTAGAATTGCTCCTTAGTGTCCTGGGATGCGCAGGTTAGAGGGATTAGTGGATAAATATGTAGGAATATAGGGGTAGGGCCTGGTGGGATTGTGGTCGGTGCAGATTCGATGTGCCAAATGGCCTCTTTCTGCACTGTAGAGTTTCTATGATTTCTATACCTTAGCTATGACTGTAACACTACATTCTGCATTCTCTCGTTTCCTTCTCTATGAACGGTATGCTTTGTATAGCGCACAAGGAACAATAATTTTCTCTGTATATTAGTACATGTAACAAATTTTAAAACATCAAAAATCTCCCTCTTGAAACCATTTATCAATTCAGGCTCCACAGCGAGTTCCAGAAATTCACCACCCTCTGCAAGAAGTAGTGCCTCCTCACCTCAGTTTTAAATCTACCACCTTGCAACCCATACCTGTGACCGTTTGTTCTATATTGCCCCTTAGGGACAGAATGTTTTGAGATCAGATTATACATTAAAGCAAAATACTGTGGATGCTGGAATCTGAAACAAAAATAGAAAATGTTGGAAGCTCAGCAGGTCTGGCAGCGTTTGTGGAGAGAAAGAGCAAAGGTTCATCAAGACTCGAAACATTGGCTCTGTTCTCTCTGTAAGAAGTCTCACAATATCAGGTAGGACTTTAATCTGGTGTTGTGAGACTTCTTACTGTGCTTACCCTAGTCCAACACCGGCAACTCCACATCTATTCTCTCTCCACAGATGCAGTCAGACCTGCTGAGCTTTTCCAGAATTTTCTGTTTTTGTCTAAATTAAAATGTTGCACCAAATCTTCACTCTTCATCTGTGTTTGCTGAGCTACATTGGCCTCCATTCCAATAATGTCTCAGATTTAAAATTCTCATCCTCATGTTCAATTACCTTCATATCCTCCCTTTCTATCTCTGTAACCTCCAATTTGCTACATTCCACCAATCCGTCTCTTCTTCAGCATCCCCAGTTTTCTTTGCTGCACCATTGGTACCTTTAACTCTGGAATTCCCTCCCTAAACCTCGCTGCCTTTTTACCTTCTCCTTTAATATCATCCTGTATAGCTTAATGGCAACTTTGTTCAATGATTGCACGGTATAAGTGTCATGGTATGCTTTACAGCGCTAAAGCAGCTCTGTAAACAAGTTGCTATTTCACGTGTGCCTTTAGCTCTCCAACTCTGCCTCACCTTCACTTGGTTTTGATTTTCAGTTGTTTGCTGCAGGAGATTGATTTGTTGTAGGGAGGAGATGGCCTAGTGGTATTATTGCTAGACTATTAATTCAGGAAAGTCAGCTAATGTAATGGGACCCATGTTCAAATCTCACCACGGCAGCTAGTGGAATTTGAATTCAATTTTTTAAAAATGTTGGTTGTCGGAAAAATCCATCTGATTCAGTAATGTCCTGACCTGGTGTGACCTTCACGTGACTCCAGAGCCACAGCAATGTGGTTGATTCTCAACTGCCCTCCAAAGGCAACTAGGGGTGGGCAATAAATGTTGGTCGGCCAGCGAAGCCCATGTCCCACAAATGAATTAAAAAAACATAATTTGACTTATTCCATAAGGCAATCAGCTTAATTATAATATAATTCTGGAATGTGACCCCTGAAATACCAGAAAGTATCCCATGTAAACAAAATTAATTTATCTTTAGTTACTTTCTGGTGCTGTGTTTTATGAACATCCTCATGTTGCATATTGGTAATTGCAAAATAATATTGTCTCTTTAAGTTTGTGTTGAGAGCTGATGATGCTCACAATCTGGAAGTGTTGCTTCAGAAAACATGTAGTCACACTAGTCAGATCACCTGTAAAACATGTAGCTTTCATCTGGAGCAACGCAGGTTACTGTAACCTCTAAACCAGAAATTGGCAATGGACTGGAGTCAGGAAATCTTTAACACAGAGACAGAATTGAAAAGGAAATATATCCAATTAGATGTTGAGGGCAAAATACTTACAATAATCTATGCATTACAATTTTACATCTATTGTGTTTAGACCTAGTGCCTAATGATACAAGATTTGGCATGAGGTGGCAAACCTATCTATATTCTATTGTTATTTCTATGCGGCTAGTATCAGTTGTTTGTCTCTTTACAGCTGTCACTATTTCAAAATGTAATGTATCTAATTTCAGTTTCAACCTGTATACCTGTAACTTCTTAAGATTGTGTCATAACTGATTCCACCACCAGATGGAATCACACTTTGTGACAGTTGTCTCAATTTTGTCTCAATAAGATGAAAGTGAAGAACACTACAAAACCACCACTGGCAGCCCAGGAACCTGTGAAATTTGATAAGGATGGTTTTGTTTTGATTGCCATTCATGCCAAACCTGGATCCAAACAAAATGCTGTAACAGGTAAGCAACGTGGAATAATTCACTCACACTAATATTCACATTATACATCTACATCACAGCTGCAGAAAAGAACAAGTAACACTGGCTTTTACAGTCATGGGCAGGTATTTCAGAGGAATTTTTCCTAAGTGCTGTACCAGTTTCTATTGTCAAACAGCTGGGTAACTGAGAACTAACTTTACCGCACACTAATCACTTACAGTGCAAAGCTAACCCACTCACTCTGGATCACCTGAAACAAGAATCTCTTGGATTAGCTGCTAACATCCGCTCTTTATGTCTTATGTATCTTTATATTTTGGGCTCATTTGATCTTTCGAGCTTGCTTGAGTTATGTTGTTATGGTTTGTGACCCTGTCAGAACCTTGTTAGGAACCAGATCAGAAATGCTAAGATAAATTATGAAGTCAGCCAAGACTCCAACTTTTACTTTTGATTTTGGCATTAGAATGAACCTAAGATGTTTCACTCCCGGTATGATTGAAATGATCCACTAGGAAAAAGTTAAAGTAAAGTTTATTTTGTTAGTCACAAATAAGGCTTACATTAATACTGCAATGAAGTTACTGTGAAATTCCCCTAGCTTATCTCAAAACAAACTTTATATAAAAACACAGAATATAACAAAAAGAATTAGCACAACTTTTACAATTAAGATACTTAACTATGACAAAGTATAATTCTTAACAGCTAACTACCGCTATTGTTCCAATTTAAAGAAATATCCCCATTGACAGATACCCTTCTTCAAAATTAGTTTGTACAAAAACACAAGTATGTTCGCATGGTGCTATATTTCCAACCTTTTAATACTTCTGGACAGAGATCCAGACAGCAGTTTCCAGAGAAACTCAAACAGCAGAACTGTAGAGAAGTAAACCTAGTCTCTGGCAGCTCCCAGTCTTCAGACTTCAGAGACAGAAAGGGATAGCTTGCTTCCTGCAGCTTCCAAAATAGCAAGTCGTAGAGAAAGATCCGCTCTCATACAGCAGAATCTTTGAGAAAGAGACTTATCTCCTGGCAGATTCCAGTCTCCGGAGAAGGGAAACAAGAGGCACTGCTCTCTCTCAACTCAAAGCAGCTTCGAAGAAACAACTAAGCTTGAATCCTCTGTAAACCTAGCTTCACCCAGTCATATGATATTACCTGTCCATCAACTTAATCAGGTCCTATTTTGCAAAATCTCAGGGGAACCACTAAAAGCAACAGTCCTGAATAAAATTAAACATTCTAACAATTAGAAGCAATTATGCTATTGTAACAACACAGAGCTGCTGTATAAAGACAGAATGGCACCGATATTAAAAAAACACTTTAAAACAGACCCTGTATAAGGAACATGCTAAACACATTTCTTAAAGGCACAATCTAACAATAATATTAAAATCTTGTAGCATTTCCCTGATTCTTGTCTGCTGTAAAGCACTGCGTGTGTTCCGGTGATGGTAATTCTTATCCTTGTGTCCTGTAGATGTGTCAGAAGGGGCAGTTGGTGTGGCTATTGCAGCTCCTCCATCTGATGGGGAGGCAAATGCAGAACTGGTTCGCTATCTGGCCAAGGTGCTGGGATTAAAGAAAAGTGAAGTTGTCCTGGACAAGGTATGTTGTCAGCTCAGAGACAGTTTGTATCCAGGTTCTGCTGAGGGGGGAGGGCCATTCACTAACTGCATGAAATCTTCCTGTGATGATGTAACCAGCTTCTGGCACCCTCCAGTTGTGGTGAAGTACCAGCTCCATTTGCCATCTCCATTTACCATTCTCAGAGTGTGAGATTGTGGGGTTCCCAGCATGATGAATGATGTACAGAATGTCATATTGTTAAGCTGCATAGTCCATTGTGCTGTCTGTCACACAGTAAATTTAATCAGATATATTTAGTAGATTTATTGCATAGTTTTTACATTTAAAAAAATCAGTTTGAGTTTCTTCACTATATAAACAATTATTTTCTCAGCTTGCTAACTTCCCATTTCACAATCTAGCATGGACAGAAAGCTGGTGAGATGACCTAATTCCAAATCATTACTGTCAGTAAAAACAAAAACTGCCAAAATTTGCACAGGATTCTTCAACGTTAGAAGGAGAGAAGACTGGGTGATGTCAGTCAGACAGAGGAACGCCATTCCTTTTTGAATCAAAATTCCTCATTACCTAACCTCCACATTCCTGTTACATAACAAGCAAGCTTTGGGCAATTAGAATTAGGAGGCCATTCATCCCATCAAACCCATTTGAAAGGAGATATCGAATTAGTCCTAGCATCCTGCTCTTTCAATATTGTCCTGCAAATTTCTCTCTTCAAATATTAATCTAGCTCCCTTCTGAAAGTTGTGATTGAATCTGCTTCCACCGCCCTTTCAGGCAGCGCATTCCAGATCCTCCACTTGTTAAAGGAACAGTGGGTAAGAGCTGATATACTGTAGCATCTTATAGCTTTAACATTACAATCCCTCGCAAAGTGATCTTTCATCCCAGTGACACCTGACTGAACGTTCACCTGTGTTTCCAGAACACTGATAAAGAATTTTATCTTTCCAGCGACCAAACATTTTCACAGCCTCCACATGGAAGCAAGGCGATGGGGTGAGAATGGCCAAATTTGACCTTCTATTTGATTGATTTAATTTTCCTTTGGCCGTTGAGGTTGACACATTGCAATTCTTGTTGTATTTTCACTACTATTTGGTTAAGTAGCTGGCAGTGTGATGCTCTGTGTTGACTGTGATTCTTGCCTTTCCTCCTGCACAATGCTATTCCCAAACTGCTATTCTTTTGAAGGGTTGCAGATCGCGTGAGAAAGTGGTGAAGATTTTGGGCTCATTGACCCGAGAAGAAGTGCAAGAAAAACTTAAAACTGCAGCTGCCACTAGCTAGTAGAAGATGCATAGCCTTGGGGAAGAGGAGCAACCTTGACAATGAACTTGATAACAGAATATTAAAGTGGTTAACAGAAGTGCAAGGTGATTACTGTGAGCAATGTGTCTCATCAGTCTTTGCATTCAAATAACCTTGGAGTACTCTCACACTAACCGTCAAATCCAGGTTTCAAACTGTCCAGATACAGCTGATTTTGTCAGTTTATATTCGAAACTACATGGATTGGGAACTGCTCCTGACTATATTTAAATTCTTGCTTTGCTAAGGGCTATTCTATGTGAAAATTAATTCATACAGATCTCAGTTCTGTCTGCACTGCCTATTTGTAAAAAAATGATTTATTATAAGGTCAGCATTGAGTTTGGACAATCTGTCCCTGGGTTCGATTGTTAACCTGTGATCTAACCTGCTAATTCAGTTACATGGTAAAGACCCCCAGACAGTATAAGAAGTTCTCTGCTTGCCAATATTCAATCCTCCACTAATTCTCCCAACAAATAATTAACAGAGTGATGATCACATTAACATTTGTGGGAGATTATTACTGCAGAATGATACTGAATGTATCTTTATAGCAAGTTACTGCACTTCAGTCATCTGGTGCAGTTTTTATATGTGACAATGCATTGTAGTAATGTAAATATTTTGTAATGGGGGATTGAGAGTGGAGCAAAGGGACAAAACAGGATTATTGAGAGAGTGCTGAGCCTCAGACAACCACACGAGGGCAGCCAACCACGAGAAATGGCTCAATTAGAAATGGATTGAAATTGCAGGATTATCTAGGGGCTGTTAAAATTCATTTATTCATGTTATAATCCAATAAATATGAATATGGTAATATCCTGCCATTTGTGACTTCCTCATCCATACATAAATCCTTGTACACCATATTGCTGAAGTGTTAATTCCTCCACATTTTAAAACATAAAAATAGAAGCCAACTTTAGAAGATGCCAGAAAAAAATCCATCAAATGAAGTGGAAGGTGTCAGTGATGGATTTGCTACAGTAGAACTTGCACACAGCCCATGGAGCACCTGCCATTGTTTCCATGTTGGTGTTCCTTGTTGCTGCAATTTAATTCCTGATCACCTCAAATAAAGCACAAAAGTGTGACAAGTTTTACATTCTGCAAAATTGTTCTTGTTTTAGTTTGTAGACAATGTGTTCAGTCAATCTCTCTTTAAATTTATTAACAGTATTGTTTTTTATTGCCTTCGTCCCTTTATACATGTTACATTTTAGGATTGTTGGAACCTATCTGACTCCCATTGTAAAGTATCTTGGTCGTTTGTGATTTCGCCGTTTGCGAGGTTTTGTGGAGACATAACTCCTGTAAGTGGTGGGACTTTACTGTAAGATTAATCTTTTACTCTAGCAACAAGTATAGGCAGATTTCATTAAGTATTTTATAAAGCAGCTTTGGTCTGTTTGCTCAGTCTCAGTTATTACAGTGTTGCTAAATGCTACAGGATGTGCATTCAACTCTGAGGCACTCACTCCAAGACCAGAAAATCCTGCCCGAGGTCAGTGGACCTTTGTATGGTGTGTGTCCTGCCCGCTACAATTCCTGTGACAGGCAGGATGGAAAAATTCCGTGTCTGGGTGACTCGGTCTGATTGCAGTCTGAACCTTCCCGAGGCTTGAGAGTTGCTCAGTCATTATTGGTGCAAAATGCAACTTCATCAGTGCAAAATTTAAAAATATCCAGCTGCTGTTTTTGTAGCTTCCTGGAGAATAATGAGAAACAGTGAGAGGATTTGGAGGCTGATTAACCTTACGATGTGAATACTCCCTCATGGCCATTTCCTCATTTTTGATGGAGATTTATGGGCTCAGAATCCTCACTATCTGTAACAAAAAGTATAACTCTGTCTCAGGTGTGATGGTGTGGTCTGACTGGCTACGGCAGCAATAGAGGGAAGCAGAGGGGATTTGAAGGATAGTGCTTGTATGAAGTAACAGACTCATATGGCTCAGAACAGCTGCAGGAAAGGTCATCCACAGGTTTGCGAAAGAGAGAACAAATGAGCCAGTTAATCCCACTAATGTGTGACAAAATGGAAATAAATGACTTCCATTTGAACTGTATTCTATCATGTAAGGAGTATGTTCTGTGTTTAGACAGTAGAACCTTATAATCTCTGCAGAATGAGCCTCTTCTGGACACCTCAATCTCCTTTTACCTTTTCAAGCCAAACAATCATGTTGGGCTTTGCAGGGATTCATTTAAGGGGAAACTAAAGGAGCTCAAAAGGGGAGAAGAATAGAAGGATAAGTTGATAGGGTGAGATGATGAACAGGTATGTGTGGAGCATTAACACCAGTGCTGAATGGTCTGTGTAATCCAATTGCTGTGCTATGCCAGAGTTTACAGCCTGGAGCTCAGGCCCACCTCCTGAGATCATGTAACTCTGAGGAGGTACAGGCAATTCACCTGGGGGCCTGGACCAACATCCATCCCTCAGCCAACATCAGCACACACACACATTAACTGATCTCATTGCAATGTGAACATTGGCTGCAGGTTCTGAATTCAAAAATACTTAATTGACTGGAGGCAGGATGGAATGTCCTGAGGTTGTGAAAGGTGCTAACTAAATCCAAATTCTGGTGGCCTTACTTGTGGGTGCTCATGCTGCAGGTTCCCAGTGGAGCTGTGCCTTTCATTTACCCTCTGAATCCTAAACTGCCATGAGATAGGATTTTGAAAAGGCCTCTAATAAGATGTCCCATAATAGACCAATGAATACAGCTAGAGAATGTGGAGTCAGGGCTCAGGTGCTTGAATGGATTGCTAGCTGGCATCAGGAGAGTTAGAGTAAAAGAGTAGTTATTCAGGAGGTGGGAAGTGGTGTCCCACAAGGGACCATTGCTGTTTACATGAATGACTTGTACTTTGGAATCAAGAGCACAATTTCTAAATTTTCAGATAACTCAGTGAGTTTATATGTCAAGCAAAGATAAACAGGCTGCGTTCTTCTTGTCTTGAAAAAGAAAGCTGGAGTGACGTAACAAAGATCTTCAAAATAATGGAAGGTTTTGATAAAATTGTGGCTATCAATAGTCATCGAGATATCCAACAGGAAATTCGGAAGAAACTTTATCCAAAGAGTGGTGAGAATTTGGAATTTGCGACCACGGGAAGTGGTTGAAGTGAATAGATATAGTTAAAGAGAAACTGGATTGGCACGAGCGAGAAGGGAATAGAGGGTTATAATGATACATGTATTTAAGGAAAATTGGAGGAGGTTTAAATGCAGCATAAGCATGGATTGGATGGGCCGAATGGCCTCTTTCTGTGTTGTACATCCTGTTTAATTGGCACTAAGTATTCAGTGATACCCAATACCGTGTGGAAAAATAGCTTTGTCAACAAGGCTTTAACTAGGAGTCACAGTCAGGAAGTTAATCATTTCTTCACCATTCCTTTCTGACTTTTTCATTCTCTTTGTGAATTCTCATACTTTAAATGTATCTCTAAAGAGGTTTAGTTAAGACTGAATGGTTAGTAAAACCTGAACACTAATCACCAGCAGGTGTCTCTAATTGTGAGATTGGCTGAGTTTTGTGTACAATATAATTGCTTCATAAACTCAGTTTAATAAATGATATTTACGGTGAGCAGTGTAACTGAGTTGAGGACAGATTCCTTGGTTTTCTGACCTTTTGTCCAGTGCCCTATGCTCAGAAACAGGCTGGGTGTGGCTCTTCCACGTAGGCCCAGGCCATTAATCCAGAGCATAGCGATTGTGGTCATACCCAGTGTCAAATTTGGAAAAGCGTTAGCTGTTGTAATTCTGCTTCCATGGACAACTTGTATTTTGGAATCAGGAGCACAATTTCTAAACCTCATTTTCATTAAACTGATCGACTCTGACCTGGAGTCTCTCTCTCTGACCCGGAGTCTCTACCTGTGACTGACGCTAGTTTGAAGTTGAATTTGATATTTACCTATCCTATCCATAAAAGTTTATCTTCACATTGCCAACCTTTTTTATTATTCATTCATGGGACGTGGGCTTTGCTGGCCAGTCAGCATTTATTGCCCATCCCTAGTTGCCTGAGGGCAGCTGAGAGTCAACCATTTTGCTGTGGCTCTGGATTCACATGTAGACCAGACCGGGGTAAGGACAGCAGATTTCCTTCCCTAAAGGATATTAGTGAACCAGATGGGTTTTACAGCTCATTTGATTAAATTGGTTGTAAATGTAACTGTGTAAAACATGCAGTTCATAGAATCCCTGCATGCAGAAGGAGTTATCAGTCAATGTTATGGTGATTTTGTATTTCATTGTACTAAACATTAAAATGGTATATTCCAATAATTTCAAAGCAGTTTTGGCAAAACAAATGTTCAGATACTTGATGGAATTCACTCTGTGCACTGTGACAGAGTGGCTGCAACAGGATGAGGTGAAGGGATTCTGTAAAGAAGGATATCAGTGGCTTCACCCATCAGTCTCGACTACAGCTTGGCAAAATGGCTGTTCTTACTGCTCTGAAACCCCAGGGGAAATCAATCAGTGCGTTATCTGGTTAACCATTGATGAATCTTTTAGTGTAAACACACTGTTGCACAATTTATTTGAAGGCTGACCTAGAAATGGCAATATCAAACTTGCTGAAGGACGAAGAAACCTTGGGGCAATGGGAAAAGAGGCATTTTCATGATTAATGATCCCTGGAATCTGGCTGTACATGAGAGATTTCACTCCCAGAGAACCATGAGTCAAAATTATATTGGTGTTTAAAAGGGCAATGTCACAAATTGGCCCTCTGGTCTCTGTTATGCTGGCAATCACAAATTATTAATACTTGGGATTTTGCCAACTTGGAACATTTAACTTTAGAGAAATGTGTTTGGATTTGATAAAGTAATTTTATAGAGGAGATACAGAGCAACTTATTTCCACTGCGGTGGAGGATCTAGAACAAACAAACAATATTAAAGTTGGACCATGCATGAGTGAAAGTGGGAAGCATTTCTTCACACACAGGAGTGGAAATTTGGAATTCTTCCACCTAAAGGGTTGTGAATCAATTGAAAATTCCAAGAATAAATTAAATAGTTTTTTTATTAGCTAAGAATATCAAGACTTGTGCATAATTAGAGTGGCAGTACAGATCAGCCATGATCTAATTAAAAGACAGGACAGGGTTGAATGGCCTCTGCCTTTAGCTGCTTATACATCAGATGTAGAGTTTCCAATCGTTATACAGCCAATTAGGGAAAGAAAACAGTCAATAGATCTGATGCTGAGAAGTGGCAGCCCATATGAAGCAATATTGATCCTACTATGAACCTACAATACTACACAGGAAGATTTCCAGCTTCAGAACACAGCGAATTGTGTCAAATCTCTGCTGTTTCCACTCTTGAGTTTTAACTCATTGAGAACCATTTCCTGTTGTGTGCGACACCTGAAACTGACTCCAACTTCCAGAGTGAATTCTCAGCTGTAATTAACTGTCTGACCTTGTGATGCATTCTGATCTCTTTGTTTAAAAAAAAACACACATGTTGGGTCCAATTTAATCTTGGAGAAATGTTACAACCAATTCTAATCCTGCCCAAAATCCATCCCTTTGTGCTGATTCCTTGCTTCTCATTCAGGTAGAACAAGGCACTTCACATGCTCAGTAATTTTTTTACACAGTGAGTGGATAGGATCTGGAATGCACTGCCTGAGAATGTGGTGGAGGCCAAACCAGTCATGGCTTTCAAAATAGAATGAATCATGAGCAAAACAGAAAAGATTTACAGGAGGAGTTGTTCGAGATGATTATCCTTGTAAAGGCAATGCTACAATGGACCCAATGGCCACCTCCTGAGCTGTAACCAATGATTCTACCCTATGACTCCCTTGGAACTGAACTAGAAATTTCACATTCTCCACCAGTAAGACAGCAAATGTTTTGCCTCTACAACAATCTCTGACTTTGCCCCATCTCTGCTACTGAATCCATTAACCATATTGCTTCAAGACTCAAGGTTTCCTTTCTAACCTGCAAAGTTGTTCCTTAAATAAAGTTAACATTTCTGAAAGAGAGAGGCCAAGATGTTCCCAAAACAAATATTAGTGCCCAATTCTCCCATTTTCCCACCCGTTTTTTGGACGTACTGAATGAATCTCCCAACATTCTGAGCAACACAGGATGCCTCAGACTGATTCACGTTGAAAAGTAGAGGGCGGAGTCTTTTCCTGCCTGAAAGCCAGCAGCATAGTGCTGAGCATGTGACTGTGCATGCACCAATCTGTCAGTGGGGAGACCAGCGTGTATGCACTGGCCCCCCCCCCCCCGCCATCAGTTGGCTGCTGATTGCTGGCCTCTAATCATTGGCCTCCCCTGTAACCCCCACAATGGGCAGCCTTCCCCCCTGGGCCAGCCCCAACCTACCCTCCTCCCTTCCTCTCCCACTTGCAGAGTCCCCCTGCCACCACTGACTGCCCTTTCTGGCTCTGCCCCCTTGATACTGCCCAGTGCCTGGTGGGCATTGCAAGTGTGCCCCTTGGACAGTGCCAGGTGGACAGTGCTAGGTTGGCCATGCCCAAGGGACACTCCTCCCCCTTGCCTGTGTCCTCTTGGGGGGGGGCCTCAATGGCCTCTGTTCCCACCAGCGGGATAAGGACATCCGTTCCCTGTTACGGAGAGAGTGGTTGTAAACCCTGCTGGTGGGAACCACTCCCAGCGGGTGGGGGAGACACTTGTGGGCCCAGAGGATATCATTCCAAGCCCACTAATTATATGGAAATTCAAATTTTGAAATGATAATCAGCTCTGTGCTGATCTGCAGCATGGAACTGATTGTGCTAAATAAAAGCATCTGAGAGATCCGGCTGTTGTCTTCTGACCCACTGCGCTGCTTGAACAGCACGGCAGGCTGGGAGAACCCCAGCCAACATTTCAGCGAGATCAGATCTAAGCTCTGCAGTTCTGCCACATCCAGCCGTGAATAGTGGTGGACAATTAAACAACTCACTGAATGAGGAGGAGGCTCCACAAATATCCCCATCCTCAATGATAGAGGAACCCAGCACATCAGTGCAAAAGATAAGGCCGAAGCATTCACAACAAGCTTCGGCCAGAAGTGCTGAGTGGACGACCCATCTCAGCCTCCTCCAGAGATCCCCTGCACATCAGAAACCAGTTTCCGGCCATTTCAATTCACTCCACATGATATCAAGAAACAGTTGGAGACACTGGATACTGCAAAGGCAATTCCAGCAATCGTACTGAAGACTTGTGCTCCAGAACTTGCCGCTTCCCCTAGCCAAGTTCCTCCAGTACAGTTACAACACTGACTTTTACCCAACAACGTAGAAAATTGCCCAGGTATGTCCTATACACAAAAAGCAGGACAAATCCAACCCAGCCAATTATCGCCCAATCTACTCTTGATCATGAGTAAAGTGATGGAACGGGGTCTTTGACAGTGCTATCAAGCAGCACCTGCTCAGCAGTATCCTGCTCAGTGACGCCAAGTTTGGGTTTCGCCAGGGTCACTCAGCTCCTGACCTCATTACAGTCTTGGTTCAAATAGGGATGAAAGAACTGAATTCCAGAGGTGAGATGAGAGTGACAGCCCTCAACATCAAGGCCGCTTTTGACCGAGTGTGGCATCAAGGAACCCTAGCGAAACTGGAGACAATGGGAATCAGGGGGAAACTGTCTGCTGGTTGGAGTCATACCTGGCACAAAGCAAGATGGATGTGGTTGTGGAGGGTCAGTCATCTCAGTTCCAGGACATCTCTGCAGGAATCCCTCAGGGATTCCTAGGCCCAACCACCTTCAGCTGCTTCATCAATGATCTTCTGTCCATCATAAGGTCAGAAGTGGGGATGTTTGCCGATGATTACACAATGTTTAACACCATTTGCAACTCTTCAAATACCGAAGCAGTCCATGTTTAAATGCAACAAGATTTGAACAATATCCAGGCTTGGGCTGACAAGTGGCAAGTAACATTTGGGCCACACAAATGCCAGGCAATGACCGTCACCAACATGAGACACTTTAACCACTGCCCCTTGACATTCAATGGTGTTACCATCACTGAGCATCCCGCCCCCCCCGCCCACTGTCAACATCCTTGGGGTTATCATTGACCAGAAACTCAACTGGACGCGCCATATAACCAGAGTGGCTACAAGAGCAGGTCAGAGGCTAGGAATACTGTGGCAAGTAACCCACCTCCTAGTTTTCCAAAGCCTATCCACCATCTACAAGACAGAGGGGTGTCCCACTTGCCTGGATGGGTGCAGCTCCAACAACACTCAAGAAACTTGACACCATCCAGGTCAAAGCAGCCTGCTTGATTGGCACCACATCTACAAACATCCATTCCCTCCACTACCAACACAGTAGCGGCCGTGTGTATTATCTACAAGATGCAGTGGAGCAGTTCACCAAAGATCCTTAAGGCAGCACCTTCCAAACCCATGACCATGTCCAACTAGAAGGACAAGGGCAGCAGATACATGGGAACACCACCACCTGCAAGTTTCCCTCCAAGCCACTCGCCTGTCTTGGAAACATATCACTGTTGCCTCACAGTCACTGGGTCAAAATCTTGGAATTCCCTCCCTAAAGGCATAATGGGTCAACCCAAAACCCATGGATACAACAATTCAAGAAGGCAGCTCGTCACCACCTTCTCAAGGACAGCCAGAGATAGGCAATAAATACTGGCCATTCAGTGACACCCATGTCCCACGAATGAATAAAAAAAAGTTAAAATTTCAGAGACAGAGTTAACATTTCAGAAAGAGAAAGTTAACATTTTGATTTTAATCTCTTTCCTCTGGTCATTCCTCACATTTTTCTCCTTAAAAACATCCTGCATCACTGTTTCCTAAAAATTCTACTATTTAGGGCCAGAACTTTTGATGAAAAGTATCGACCTGAAACATTAATTCTGTTTCTCTCAACAGGTGCTGCCTGACTTACTGAGTATTTTTTGCTTCTTTTGTTCTTATTTAAGGCATTAAGAAGCATTGTTTCCGGATATTAGGCTTTCCATTTCCTGTACTGAAAGGCAGAGAATTTTCCATGGATATTGTGGTGATAAATCTTTTGTGGTGATTAATGCTCCGATCCTTGGATTTGTCCAACTCAATTCCTTTAAATCTGAATCTGGAAAGATAGAATTGTCAAAAAAATGAATGAAGGAAAATTGGGCAGTGAATTACCTGAATGCAGCCAATTAAATAGTATCAAAGGATCATTGTATGATAGAGTGACAAAAAGCATATTTAATATTCTGCTGTGTTTCCCAGCTTGGCCTTACTGTTGTGCAGAAGCATTTCAATAATCTTCAAATGGCTGATTCAGCCTGTTGATCACAGGCAATGTGTGGGGAGATGAGAATCAAATCACATGACAGAAAAACAGAAATGTCATGAAAAGAATTAAAATGATTTGGTGTTTGGGATAATGAAACCAAAGGCTCTAATAATTCATTGGAGAATTGGGAGCTGATTTGTAACATTCTTATGGCAGGTGTCACCTTGGAGCCAATGCACAAATCTCAGGTTCCAACATACGCTCAACATAGAGCCATAGAGTTCTACTGCACAGAAAGAGGCCTTTCAGAACATTGTATCAAGCAGCTACCTATTCTAATGTGGGCACAGTGAGAAGTCTCACAACACCAGGTTAAAGTTCAACAGGTTTATTTGGTGGCACGAGCTTTTGGAGCACTGCTCCTTCATCAGGTGAGTGGAGAGATAGGTTTCACAAACACGTCATATATGTGTATATATGTATATATATAGACACAGACAATTGCAAGATTATGGTTGGAATGTGAATCTTTTCAGGTAATCAAGTCTTTGCAGATACAGTAAAAAGTCTGACAGCACCAGGTTTAAGTCCAACCGATTTATTTGATTGTAAGCTCACAAGCTTTCAGGGTTTGTCCCTTTGTGAATTCAGGTGAATTCAGGTGATTCACCTGACGAAGGGACAAACCCTGAAAGCTTGTGAGTTTACTATCAAATAAATCGGTTGGACTTAAACCTGGTGTTGTCAGACTTTTTACTGTGTTTACCCCAGTCCAACGCCAGCATATCCACATCATGACTACTATCAACTTTGCAGATATAGACAGTGTGAGTGGAGAGAGGGATAATCACAAATTAAAGAGTGTGAATTATCTCAGGCCAAGGCAGTTAGTAGGATTTTGCAAGCCCAGGCCAAATGGTGCAGGTTACATGTAGTGTGACATGAACTCAAGATCCCGTTTGAGGTTGCCCTCATGCATGCAAAGATGGAGCGAAGCAGACCATATTTTCTAATGCAGTCAATTTATATTCTCACTTCTAGAATAGATTGCAGAGCAGCTTGCTGTGATCTGTTATTCATGTTGATTTCATTGGCACCACTCTCATTTCGTTAGAAGTTCAGGAATGGTGTAAACAGTTTGAGCTGGCATTCCAGTGCTGTGCTGAGTCAGTGGCAGTGTTAGAGTTGATGCCTTTCAGCGGAAACTTTAAACCAGAATCTGGCTGTACCCTCAGGTGGGTGTTCAAATTCAATATTGTCTCCCTATTTCTCTATTCCAGACTCCTGAGGTTCAGTCTGTTGTGACATTATCTACTTACCTTGCCACTGTTAAATCTGTTAATGACTCGTATATCTGCAAGTAAAATCCCCTACTTCCCTAAAGATGCATTGTTTCTAAAATGACATTATTTAATCCCTTCGTGCATTGAAGTTCATTTACCCTGTAGTTTATCTCCATCCTGCACCCCACCCCACCCCACTTTTCAGAATGCAGAACATAGCAACACAAGCAGATCTTCTCAGAAACCTAATCATGTTTGGATGAAACATTTGCAAAGTTTTCTGTTTGTCATCGGGTTGAGTCTCTGAGTCTGTGACTAAGTGAGGTTGGCAATTGGTTATTTTTATCTATAGTTTAAAGAAACAATGATTCAAGTGTAACATTTCTTGACAAGCTAGTGATATGGTTGATTCAACAGTGTGATCTGGGATCTCACAGTTTTCTTGTCATAAGTGAGAAGTTATCTGTATATTCAAAGAGACTAAGGAGAGGTTATTAATCAAAACACAAAATTAGACCCTTCATGTAGTTTCGGGATGAGAGTCCTTCTGTTATTTATTTGAGGGTGTTGGGTTAGATTCACGACGGTGCAGAGGGACCTTGGGGTCCTTGTGCATGAGTTGCTAAAACCCAGCTTGCAGGTGCAGCAGGTGGTCAGGAAGGCAAATGGGATGCTGGCCTTCATAGCGAGGGGGATTGAATATAAAAGTAGGGAGGTCTTGCTGCAGCTGTATAGGGCATTGGTGAGGCCGCAGCTGGAGTACTGTGTGCAGTTTTGGGCGCCGTACTTGCGCAAGGATATTTTGGCCTTGGAGGGAGTGCAGAGGAGGTTTACTAGGCTGATGCCAGAGTTGAGGGGGTTGAGCTATGCGGAGAGGCTGAATAAACTAGGCTTGTACTCGTTAGAGTTTAGAAGAATGAGGGGAGATCTCATTGAGACGTATAAGATGATGAATGGGATGGATAGGATAGAGGTGGAGAGACTCTTCCCGCTCAGAAAGGATAGTAGGACTAGGGGGCACAGCCTCAAGATAAAGGGGGGGCGGTTTAGAACGGAGTTGAGGAGGAACTTCTTCACTCAAAGGGTGGTGAATCTCTGGAATTCTCTGCCCGTTGAAGTGGTGGAGGCTACCTCGCTAAATATTTTTAAGACGCGGGTTGATGGGTTTTTGATAAGAGAGGGGATTAAGGGTTATGGGGAGAGGGCGGGAATGTGGAACTGAGCCACGACAGATCAGCCATGATCTTATTGAATGGCGGGGCAGGCTCAAAGGGCTAGATGGCCTACTCCTGCTCCTATTTCTCATGTTCTTATGTTATGTTCTTATATTTCAGCTGCTGTCTGTCATAAGTATGTTGCTGGTTCGTTACAGCGTTAATTATATGGTTCAACTCAGCAGTCATCAAGGATGTGGCGTCACACACTCAGTGTGGCTCCTATTGTAACAGTCTGACCCCCAGCATCACAGATCCATGAATTATTAAGCAGATGCTTAATTCCACGATTAAATGTCTGGTGCCTTCCAGAAGAAGATTGCGCAATATTACACTGTTATCGACAATGCTATCAAGTGGCTCATTCACTCAACAATAATCTGCTCACTAACACTCAGTTTGGATTCTACCAAGGTCACGCAGCTCCTGACCTCATTTGTCCAAACATGGGCAAAAGCTGAACTCCAGAGGTAAGGTGACAGTGACTGCCTCCAACATCAAGACGGCATTTGACTGAGTGAGTCAACAAGGAGCCCGAGCAAAACTAGAGTCAATGCAAAACTCTCCATTGATTGGAGTCATACATAGCACAAAGGTTGTCGTGGTTGGAAACCAAACATCTCCACCTCAGGGTAGCTTCCCAGGCCCAACCATCTTCAACTACTTCATCAACGACCTTACTTCCATCATAAGGTCAGAAATGGGGATTTTTGCTGATGACTGCACAATGTTCAGTGCCATTTGCAACTCAAATACTGAAGCATGCACATGCAGCAAGACCAGGAAAATATTTCAGCTTGGGCTGAAATAAAATAATTTATTAATTCATGGGTTGTGGATGTCGCTGGCTAGGCCAGCATTTATTGCCCATCACTAAGGCCCTTGAGAAAGTGGTGGTGGTGAGCTGCCTTCTTGAACTGCTGCAGCCCCTGAAGTGTAAGTACACCCATAATGCTGTCAAGGAAGGAGTTCTAGGTTTTTCATCCAGTCACAGTGAAGGAACAGCGCTATATTTCCACGTCAGAATGGTGAGTGGCTTTGAGGGGAACTTCCAAGTGGTGGTATTTGCATGCATCTGCTGCCACTGTCATTCTAGATAGCAGAGGTCGTAGGTTTGCAAGGTGCTGCCTAAGGAGCATTGTTGAGTTGTTGCAGTGCATCTTGCAGATTGTATACATGACTACTACTGTGTGTTGGTGGTGGAGGGAGTGAATGTTTAAGCTGGTGGAAGGGGTGCCAGCAAGTGGGCTGCTTTGTCCTGAATGGTGTTGAGCTTCTTGAGCATTGTTGGAGCTGCACCCATCCAGGCAAGTAAAGAATATTCCATCACACTCCTGACTTGTGCCTTGTAGATAGTGGACAGACTCTGGGGCGTCAGGAGGTGAGTTACTCGTTGCAGGATTCATAGCCTCTGACTTGCCCTTGTGTTTATATGATGAGTCCAGTTCAGTTTCGTATCAAAGATAACCCTCAGGATGTCAATTGTGGCAATTCAGCGATGATTTGTGATTTAATGTCAAGGGGAGATGGTAAGATTCTTTCTGTTGGAGTTGGTCATTGCTTGGAAAAACCTACAACCACAATCGTCTAGAAGGACAAGGCAACACCACCACGTGGAAATTCCCCTCCGATCCAATCACCATCCTGACTTGGAAATATATCGCCCATCCCTTCACTGTCACTGGGTCAAAATCCTAGAGCTCCTTCCTTAAAGCACTCTGGGTGCACCTACTGCCATAGGAACTGCAGTGGTTCAAGAAGGCAGCTCACCACCACCTTATCAAAAAAAATTAAGGATAATGCTTGTTTTAGCAGCAAGGCTCACATTCCATGAGATATTTTTTTAAATTCCAAACTACAATAGCGAGAGGAGAGGCTGCCATTGCTACAATCAGGGACCGATTGCAGATTATTGCAGCACCATTTGCTACCAAGCTCCTTAAACCACACAAAGTGGAGAGATAACCCTGCACATTAAAAAAAACTTGCATTGCTCCCTACCACACTGTCTCATTGAAACAGAGTTGAATAAAGTTCATGTTACTCTATGCTAATGCTCAATTGCTAAATGTGTTCCTCAATGTGAGACTAACGTATACAAAACAAACAACTCTCAGGAGGAATCTGTGCGTTCCGCTGAGGTAACAAATCTGAGCTGGGTTTGCGTTTTCGGAATTCCACAACTCTGGATAATTGAGAGGAAAATCAGTCAGGTTCCCATTTATCACCTGACTTCTTGCTAGAAAGTAAAGATGTGCTTCATTTCAGATGGTCTATAGTAGAATAACTTGACAGCAGTTACATGAAAAATAAGCTTTTCAGCACATTTCTGCAGATTAAACCAGACCTCAGATTCCCACATTGAAGTCATATTTTGCTTTGTCTCTGGAAAGAATTTAAATCAGGATTTTGGTCGTTTGTTATTTTAATGACAATTTCTGACTGTTTTCTTAATTTATTTTTCAAAAAATATCTATTGTGTGTCACACACAAGAAGCAATGAATTTGGATTCAAATAACAAACAAGGGCTTTATTCATCCATTTAAATTCCGACTTATGGAACACCCACTTGGACTGCTTTACTTTCAGAAATAACTTGCAGTCTCCATCTCCGGTTTTTATTTCAAAATGACAACTTGTTTTGGTTTGAGTCTTAGCGAAATCATCGGGAAGAAAGACCTGCATTTATATAGCACCTTTCACGACCAGCGCCATCTCAAAATGCTTCACAGCCAATGAAGTACTTTTGAAATGTCACTGGGCAGGGGTAGTGGGGCGGGGGGGGGGCACGGGGTTGTAATGTAGTTACTGGAAGGGGGTTTGTAATGTAGTCATGGGGGATTGCAATGTAGTCACAAGGGGATTTGTAATATAGTCACAAAGGTGTTGTAGTCGCAGGGCTGTTGTAATGTGGTCACTGGAGGTGTTGTCATGTAGTCACTGGTGGAGCTTTGTAATGTCATTGGGGGATGTAATGTAGGCATGGGTTGGTTGGGGGTGGTGGTGGCGGTGGTGGAGGGCTTTGTAATGTAATTCTGAGGGCAAACTAGTGATAAAATGCAGAACATGAAGAAAAGTTTTTTTCACAGAGTGTGCTTGGGATCTGGAAATGTGCTGCTGGAGTATGTGGTGGAGGCAGATTCAGTCAAGGTTTTGAAAAGGAATTGGCTTGTTATCTGAAAAGGAAGAATGTGCAAGAGGAAGGCAGAAGAATGGCATGATGTGAAATTGCTGCTCCAGAGAGGCAACAGCTTTACAACAGACTTGGTGGCTTTACTCTACGCTGTAATCATTCCATCATTTCCGATTTATTTTTACTGACCATTGTTCAACTAAAAGCGCCCTAGTATCTGAGTAAGGAGAGAGATGAAAAAATCCATTTCAAAAAGGATGTGAAACACAGTGAGGTGTTGTGTGGATGAATAATAACAGCTTGCATGTCGCAAACAAACTCGAGCCAACTATGTTGTTTAGTTAATTTCCTCCCTACCCCAGGGGCCGAATCCCTCTTCAAGAGAAGGGCAGTGATAACATCAGGAAATTCTCCACAGGTTTAACCACGAGGGAGATTTGGATGTTGGCACTAATGGGACTGACTGCCAGAATCCCTGTGCAGTGAGGCGGAAGAATCTGAAAGCACCCAGGGGGATTCTGAGTAATGACATCTCTATTATAGTCATAGAAATCTTCCAGGTTAAACTAGCTGTTAACAATAATAGTGAAAAACACAAAAGTATGTAAAAAAACCTACATATAAAAACATATTTCCTTTCTACACATCAAGGTCAGTTGAAAGCTAAAGCCCTGCTAATGGTTTCCATGCATTACAAGATTCACTTATGCAGTTTTTTTCCCTTCAAGTAGTTATGTTAATTCACTCCTCAACTGTATAGTAATTAGCATCTAACAATTGGGAATAACTCCCTGCTAATTTAAAAGGGGATTGTGTTAAACAGGCAGCTAATACATTGAAAGGACATTGAATGACAAAATAGCTGATTGCTTAACTGCTGTTAATATACTCGTGATGTTTAAGAGCTGATTAAATCATTTGCCAAGGTTAAACAAAATCACACACAAATCCTTTATGGAAAGGCAGAGGTAATTAAAAATTTAGTTCCTGCATTTCTTGTTTCTTCAACGTTCTCTCTCCTCCGACTGGAACCCTGTTCCACCCCAGCTAACCATTGAGAATAGGCCAATTCCAATCTGATCCTGTGCTCAGTCCCACATCTCCACACACAATTGTTCAGTGACCCACAGGAAATACCAACAGCGACTGTCCCACCTTTCCCTATTGCACTGTGACTGGAAGCAGCTAACTCAACACAAACCAAAGATCAAACTGAAGTCTTTCACCTGCAAGCCTCTTTGTCCCAGCCTAGGAATGAAGTTTCAATTGGGGAATAATGCAAATACCTTCACCAATATATTGATGAATTGTGTTTTATTAATCAACACAATAATCCTTGATACAGAGTGCAAAACTGAGAAAATCTAATTTAATGGCATGTTACTTTTTAGCTAAAGTATTAGATTGCCACGTTTAGGATTATTAGTGCAGGGCTGTTAAAATACCATTTATTAAATTAAAATTATGTTCTAGATAGTTTGTGGCTAAAGTTCTTTGCAGAGTGTTCCTTTCCATTCCAAATCAGGACACCAGGAGGAACATTAGTCAGTGAGGAAGTTATTTTACCATTTCTGAAAGCTATTGACAGAGACCTGGGATTAGAGCTTGACACGGGCCTGGAAAGAGGCCAATGAGCAAACTGCAAATCCAACAATGACACTTTTGAACATGATACTTGGCTCTCTCCTTCTTTTCCCCTTCCCCTCCAGTATTTAAACTCTTGTGCTGACTGTGATCTCAGAGTTGATCAAGGCCTTTGTGAAAACTTCAGCTATGAGGATGGATTGAAGAGATTGGGACTGTTCTCAGAGAGAAGCTAAGAGGAGATTTGATAGGGATGTTCAAAATCATGAGGAGGCTGGATAGAGTAGACAGGGAGAAACTATTCCCACTTGTAAAAGGATCAAGAGGGCACAGATTTAAAGTGATTTGTGAAAGAAGCACATTTGATGTGAGAAAAATCTTTTCTGAATGATGAGTTGTTGAGGTCTGGAATGCTGTGCCTGGGACTGTGATGGAGAGGTTCAAACAAGGCATTCATGATGCCATCAGATGATTATTTGAATAGAAACAATGTGCTGGGGTATGGGGAAGAGGCAGAGGAATGGCATGCAGTCATAAAGCTCATTTGGAGAGCTGGTGTGGGCACAATGGGCCAAATGGCCTCCCTTTATATTGTAGCAATTCTGTGATTCTACATAAACAGTTGGAGTCAGTTGTGATGCCTTGTCTGGTTAATTAGCACTGCCTAAGCTCACAAATTAAGGGAGGCAATAGCCTAGTGATATTATCGCTAGAAACTCAGTTGAAGTTCTGGGGACCCAGATTCGAATCCCGCCACAGTAGATGGTAGAATTTGAATTTAGTTTTTAAAAATCTGGAATTAAGAATCAATCATGAATGAAACTATGGTTGATTGATGGGAAAACCCATCTGGTTCACTAATGTTCTTTAGGGAAGGAAATCTGCCATCTTTACATGTGACTCCAGAGCCACAGCAATGTGGTTGACTCTCAACTGCCCCAGGCAACTAGGGATGGGCAATAAATGCTGACCCAGCCAGTGATGCACATGTTCCACAAATGAATAAAAAAAAGGATGGGCATTTGGGTAATAACCAAGTAACAGCTGACTAAGAAACTTGTAAAACCTAGAGAAAACAATGGGGAAGGGAAAGGAAAGGATGTTGTAACAGAGGGGGTTCGGATGCTGAATAATCCCAGAATGCATGCAAATTGTGTTCATGAAATTACCATGATGAGAGTTAACAGCTGGGCTGCATATATATATATATATATATAAACTCTGGCTAGTGCTAATGAACTGTTTTATACGTCAATCCCACCTCTTCCTGTGCAATTCTCGCAGTTGATTACACATAGACTGAGTCAGTTAAGCAGCTTCTTGTTAACCTTTTCCTGTTCCCAGTTGTATCAGAGATCTGGCTATAGTCAAAGACTACACTAGCCAGCCACCAAGCTGCAGCTTGAGTTAGTCTGTTGTGTTCACCTTGCTTTCTGTCAGCTATTGCAAAGAGTGATAATGACAGAGCATTTCAGATCACGCCAACTCAATGAGCAAAATAAACATTTGTTTAACTATTCTCTGCTTCTGTTCCAATAATCTGAAATGTATCCTGTAACTGACACTCCTGTCTTGAGTAAATTTCTCCTTATTCACTTGGTCAAAACGCTCCTGATTTTGAATATCTCTTCTATAATATTCTCTTCTTATAGTTAGATTGTTGAGTGCTCTCTGAAACAATTAGTGGTTGGATGATAAATACTTTGCCATCAGTGCCAGGCAATGACCATAATAGTCACAAAAGTCCAGCCATCTCCCCTTGACTGTCAGATTCACCCCACACCAACAACATCCTAACATTTGCTTTCTGCTGTATTTTATCTTACATTTCACACCTTTAACTAATAGTAATTCCTTCCTCCATTCCCCTGATCTTCAACTCAGTGGATCTGCACTCAGATCTCTGGAATAGCTCTTGACTGAGCCTTTCCCACACTATCTTTACCTCATCTTTGCTCTATTTTAGATTCCTCAGATTACTTCATTATCCTAACCACTTCCTCTGAGGCCTGGTTCTGTGACAAATCCTCTCTGACAAGATATTTCTACCATAACCTCTCACCCTGTCTGGAGTTTTGAGGGGTAAAGATCATGTCTTCCTTACTTCCAATCCTGCTGTTTTGCTGCTAATGATTTGTAAAGCTGTAATTTGTTGCTTCCTTCCTCTATTTCTGATGGATTATCCATGTTGTGATGTTAATTCCAGCTCTCAGATTGTCAAAGGTGGTGCTTTACATTCCACTCTAGAGTACTCTGCTTGGTCTATTTCATGGTCATTCCCTCTGAAAGGAATCTTGGAAAATAAATGTAAAAGTTTGTGTAAGGATTAACATGTTTCCTGTAATCAATTTAGTTCATCTCATCTCTAAGTCAGTTCAAGCCCTTTACAGCCTTCGGCATACAGTGTGGTCAATACTGAGGGAGTCTTGTATTGTCAGAAGTAGTCTTTTGGATGAGATGTTTAAAATCGAGATTCCCTCTCCTTATCTCTGTGGGACTGTTTTTCTTGGAAGAATAGGAAATGAGTTCTAGGTCTTGACCAACATTCATCCCTTAACCAATACTATCAGCAGATTCCATTGCTAGTTGTGGGATTTCGCTGTGCAACATTGGCAATTGTATTTCCTACAACAGTGACTGCATTTCAAAATTACTCTGTTAGCTGTAAAATGCTTTGGGACCTTCCAAGGTTGGAAAGGAACTATGTAAATTCAAATCTTTCTTTCACTCACCAAGCTAATATATGAATTTGGAGCAGCAGCAAATCATTTGGCACCTCAAATCTATTCTGCCATTTCGGAAGATCATGGTGATCCTTGAACTTAACTCCATTTCCCTCGCCACAAGGTCAACAGTCCAGAAATCTATTGGTTTCAGGTTTGAATAGAACATAGAACATTTCAACGCAGTACAGGCCCTTCAGCGCTCAATGTTGCGCCGACCTGTGAAACCAATCTAAAGCCAATTAACCTATACTGTTCCAATATCATCCATATGTTTATCCAATGACCATTTAAACGCCCTTACTGTTGGCATTAAATAGACTCAATAACTGAGCACCAGAATGGTCTCCAGGAGAGGATTTCAAAGACTCTCAATTCTCGGAGTGAAGCCATTCTTCCTCAGTCTGATCCAAAATGGCTGCCCCCACCCCCCCCCATATCTTGAGATTATTTCCCTTCATTCTGGTTTCTCCAGTCAGTCTGCACAACTTCAGCATCTACCCTCTCAGAATCCTTTCTGTTCCAATGAGAACTCTTCTCATTCTTAGAACCATAGAAAAATTACAGCATAGAAAGAGGCCATTCAGCCCATCTTCTAATCTCTAGAGAATATAGTGCCGCTCTACTCGATCTCTTCACTGATCCCAGGAGTCAATCCATCCTATAAAGCAAGACCAGAACTATGCTCCAGGTGAGATTCCACAAAGCCCTGGACAATTGTAGCAAGACTTGCTTATTCATGTACTCAAACCCTTTACTTTGAAAGCTAACATTCTTCCTAATTATGTTAACTTCCTATGTTTCTTGTACAAGGATAGCCAAATTCCTCTGAACATCAACATTTAATAGTCTCAGGCTTCTAAATCATACATTGGGTTCCATGGTGAGATAACTAAATGGATACAAAACTGGCTTGATGAAAGAAGCCAAGAGGGTGGTTGTAGAGGATTGTTTTTCAAACTGGAGGCCTATGACCAGCGATGTGCCTCAGGAGTCAGTGCTGGGTCCACTGTTATTTGTCATTTATATTAATGATTTGGATGAGAATATAGGAGACATGGTTAGTAAGTTTGCAGATAACACCAAGATTGGTGGCACAGTGGGCTGACGAATGGCAGATAGAGTTTAATTCAGTTAAATGCGAGGTGATGCATTTTGGTAGATTGAACCAGGGCAGGACTTAATTAATGACAGGGCGCTGAGGAGTTACAGAACAAAGAGATCTAGGGGTACATATTCATAGCTCCTTGAAAGTGGAGTCACAGGTGGACAAAGTGATGAAAAAGGCATTCAGCATGCTTGATTTCATTGGTCAGAACATTGAATACAGGAGTTGGGATGTCTTGTTGAAGTTGTACAAGACATTGATAAGGCCAATTTGGAATACTGTGAAAGGTTCTGGTTACCCTCTTATAGAAAGGATATTATTAAACTAGAAAGAGTGCTGAAGAGATTTACTAGGATGCTACTGGGACTAGAGTTATAAGGAGGCTTGAAACACTGGGACTTTTTTGGAGCATAGAAGGCTAAGGGATGATCTTATAGAGGTCTATAAAATAATGAGGGGCATAGATCAGCTAGAAAGTCAATATCTTTTCCCAAAAGTAGGGGAGTCTAAAACTAGAGGGCATAGGTTTAAGGAGAGAGAAGAATTTTTTTCACACAGTGTGGTGATTGTCTGGAACAAGCTGCCAGAAGCAGTAATAAAGATGGATACAATTTTGTCTTTTAAAAAGCATTTAGATAGTTACATGGGTAAGATGGGCATAGAGGAATATGGGCCAAACATGGGCAATTGGGACTAGCTTAGGGGTTTAAAAAAAAGGACAGCATGAACAAGTTGAGCTGAAGAGCCTGTTTCCATGCTGTAAACCTCTATGACTCTGTGTCATTTCAACAATAGTAATGATTTATCTCAATACTTTCCAGCTGGTACTATAAAGACCTCATGTTCTCCTGACTAATTCTAAACTTTAACAGCTTTGTATAATAAATGGAATTAGGCTTTAGAAGCAGACTCAAGACCTATTTATTTGTATTTTGTTCATCATATTTGAAAGAAACAGTGTGTAAAAATACAGAAACAATCAACAGGGAATATTCAGTATAAACTAGTCTTCCAGTGTCTGTCAGGTCTTGGAGGATCAGTTAGTGTGGACTGAGGCACTCCAGCAGTACAGGCAGAGGAAGTGCTTCTGATGGTGCTGGGAGCAGCCAGGCTCAATCAGGATGTAGCAGGGATGTAACAGGGATCAGAGCCCACAGTGGGGAAAATCATCCAAGTTCTCATGATCCTGGCTGGTATCAGCAGAGCTTGTGTCTCACTGTGATTTTGCCTGGTCAAATTACCTGTGTTCTGTCAGAGTGTGACAGGATAGTCTAGTAAATGGTAATAGTAAATGCACAGAGGTGAATTAACAAGTGTTAAAAGTCCAGTTATTCAGAGTTCCAGTGATGGTGAGTGACTGCTGCCCTTTGAACCCATCAGTCCAGTGACATTTCCAAGCAGTGACATTCCAACGGATTACAGCTATATTGCAGGTGACAAAAGTGAAGAAAATGAAAAACACACTCCTACTCTAAAGAGAATTTTAAAGACTTTACAAACTTTTAGCCCCTGTTACTGAGAAAGATCCACAACACAAGCCTTCAGTCACAAGTTGCTTTGAGCGAATGGTCAGTTGGACCAACTTGAAATAATCTTGGATTCAAATATCAACTTCAAAGCAACAAGGCAACTCAACAGACAGAGCAGAGCGATACTGAGCTATGAAAACACCAAGACTCTGATAGTGAGAAAGTCAATGAACATGCACCACTATCTGCTAACATTCTGGTGGGAGGAAGAGAGTTTCCCATTATCCTGAGTACATTTCATTGAGACCTTTCAATTTTATCAACAGATCAGTTTCAATGAGTCATTATTCTATGTACCCACTGACCCACTCCTGTCAATCACAGCCACTACACTGACAGCTCAACATTACAAAAACACTTTGCTAAAATCAACTGTACTCCAAATAACTGAACATCACAACTGTCTACAACATAAAGAAGAAAAATGTTTTAAAATAAATTCAACGCATCAGCAAAAGTAAAGAAATTGTAATTGCAGAGACAGAGCTAAAAGCTATGGTTTGAAATAGTAACTGATGCCACATTATATCAAGAGTGATAATGGATTAAAGGCAAGGCTTCACACATCACCCTTCAACCACAGAATCTTTGACGAATGTTCAGTGGATCTAGGTACAAATTCTCAGTGAAAACTTTGTAACTTATAACAACATCCAGACATTTCTGCAGAGTTCCAAACAATTCAAACATTTGTATAAAACACCAGAGCAAATCAAAATCAATAAACTTTCAACAGAGTAACAGAGGGTAAAGTTGAATTGAAGAGATTCACAGCACAGAGATTTTTAAAGAACCAGAAATTTTTCTCATGGCTATCTGCTTTTTGCAATTCCAGAAATGTAAGAAACAACTAATTCTCTTACAAATTTAATCCTCTTTGCCTGATTCTCTTCACACTGTGCTATCTGAAGTAGCCAAGGAATGGACAGTTTTTTCTGTGGAGTAACAAGACCCAGTAGAGGGAACTGAATGAGTGGAGATTAACTCAGGAAGGATCCAGCAATTTTGTTTAATCACATACTCCTCCCGAGGAAATCCTTACGGATTTTATTCAGAACCAGGTTCAACTAATCACAAGAAGGGGACTAAGCTGGTGATTCATGTCTCCCTGGCAAGGGCATGCCAAGATTTCAACACCATTCCAAGACAACATATTTTGACCAAATATACAATTGGTTAAGCAAGAACCATTACCCATGAGTTCCTAGACTGTTCAGGGAGAAAATAACCCATCATCTGCCGCACAACTATAACTCCCCCCAAACTACCAATCTAACTAACGGCAGGAAAACAGATGACAAGAAGCCCTCTTTAAAATTAGAATCCATTTTCCTATCTGATGTTAGTTATTGTGATGTTTTAAACTGCTGACTGATTGGACCGTGGCTCAGTGTCAGTAGCGATGGTGGTTATATTGCCAGTGTGAATTAGAGCCTTGACTGTAAGGTTCACAAGAACCCTGGTGGTGATTGTAGCCACGAGCTCTCCCTTGCCACTGACGGTTATTGGACCAGTTCCGGCCATCGTCCCGGCCTCTGTATGATCGGTAGTCTTGTGATCTAAAAACAAGAAAGGTAAAAAATCTCAAACTGATGTTGAATCTAGCTTTCATCACTTTGGAGTGATTTAATTTGTTGCTGTCACTGGAAAAGGAGAATATTCCCAAATGCTGCAGTTGTTTTCACTTTTCCAACTCATTACAATCATTCTCCCCAAGATAATTATTCACCTTTAAGAGTTCATCAATTATCTTCTTACTCATGGCCAGATGCAGCAACACTGGCCTGTCAGGTACACAAGGATGGAGAGTTCCACCCACACGTAAGCTATTCCATTCCCTCCTTGCCTGAATCATGTATAGCTGATAAAGATTTCCAGGAAAAATAATTATGTTTTCTGACTCATCTGTCTGATCGAGTTAAGAGATTTTCTCTTCCATTTACTGCTATTGATTTGGGGATCGTAGTACATTCCCACTAATGAAACAATCCCTGTTAGACAGGGTGGGGGTATAGTGGTGATGTCACTGGAGATTTACTAAGCCAGAAGCGCTGGGGACATGGGTTCAAATCCCACCACAGCAGCTGCTGGAATTTAAATTCAGTCAATAACTCTGAAAATAAAAAGCTATAATGATGACCATGAAACCATTGTTGATTGTTGTAACAACCCACCTGGGGCACTAATGGCCTTTAGGGAAAGAAATTTGCTATCCTTAACTGGTCTCATCTACATGTGACTCCAGACCCACAGCAATGTGGCCGATGCTTAAATGCCCTCTAAAATGGCCTAGCAAGCCACACAGTTGTATCTAACTGCTAGAAAGTTGGTGAGCAATGAAACCGATGGACCAACTAACATCGACCTGGAGTCTGGAAACAACAACGGCAAACTCAGCCCTGTCAACCCTGCAAACTCCCCCTTGCTACCATCTGGGCATTAGTGCCAAAATTAAGAGAGCTGTCTCACAGATTAGTCAAGCAACAGCCTCACATTGTCATATGCACAGAATCATACCTTACAGATAAAGTCCCAGACACCACCATCCTTGTTCTGTTGGTGGGACGGGACATATCCAGGAGAGGTGGTGGCACAGTGGTACACAGTCGGGAGGGAGCTAACCTGTGAGTCCTCAATACCCACTGAGTCTCATGTCATCAGGTCAAACATGGGCAAGGAAACCTGAGAATTACCACATACTGTCCCCCCCTCAACTGATGAATCAGCACTCCTCCATGTTGAACAACATTTGGAGGAAGCATTGAGGGTGCCAAAGATACGGAATGCGGAATGTACTCTGGATGGGGACTTCGATGTCCATCACCAAGAACGGACCAATAGAATCATTACAGACCAAACAGGCCGAGTTCTAAAGTCCTAAAGCTGTTAGACTGGCTCTATGGCAGGTAGAGAGGGAAGCCACAGTAGGGAAAAACTTTCTTGACCTCATCTTCACCAAACTGCCTGCCACTGATGCATCTATCCATGACAGTATCGGTAGGAGTGACCATCGCACAGTGCCTGTGGACAAGACGTCCCTGCTATATGAGACAGATTTTGAACAGATCTAACAACTCAAGATTGGGCATCCATGAGACGCTGTGATCAACAGCAGCAGGACTGTACTCAACTACAATCTATAACTTCATGTCCTGGCATATCCCCCACTCTAGCATTACCACCAAGCCAGGAGATTCATAAAATCAAAATACTGTGGAGGCTGGAAATCTGAAATAAAAGCAGAAAATGCTGGATAAACTCAGAAGGTCTGGCAGCATCTGTGAAGCGGGAGAAAGAATTAATGTTTTCAGTGTGTGATTCTTCAGAACCGAAGACAGATGGAAACACGTCCTCTCCACAAACGCACATTCACTCCCTCCACCATCAATGCACAGTGGCAACATTGTGGACCATCTACAAGATGCACTGCAAGAACTCACTACGGCTCCTTAGACAGCACCTTCCAAACCCAGAACTTCTAATTGCTGAGGACAAGGGCAGTAGATGCATGCAAGCACCACCACCACCTGCAGGTTCCCCTCCAAGTCATTCACCATCCTGACTTGGAAATATATCACTATTCCTTTACTGTCACTGGGTCAAAATCCTGGAACGCCCTTCCTAACAGCATTGTGGATGTACCTACACCACATGAACTGCAGTGGTTCAGGAAGACAGCGCACCACCACCTTCTCAAGGGCAACTGGGGACGGACAATAAATGCTGGCCCAGCCAATGATGCCCACATCCCATGAAAGAATAAATATATTGTTAATCTTTAACCATATGTCCTGTTCTGTCTGAACTACTTCTATGTTTCGGTGCCTGACTTCAACAAGTATTACCTCCTTTACAAACATCAATACATAGAAACATTGAAAATAGGTGGAGTAGGCCATTTGGCCTTCAAGCCTGCATCACTATTAAATATGATCATGGCTAATCACGCACTTTCAGTATCCCATTCCCGCTTTCTCTCCATCCTTCTTGATCCCTTTAGCCACAAGGGCCACGTCCACCTCCTTCTTAAACATATCCAACAAACTGACTCCAACAGCTTTCTGTGGTAGAAAATTCCACAGGTTCACAACTCTCTGAGGAAAGACATTCTTCCTCTTCTCAATCCTGAATGGCTTACTCCTTACTCTTAGATTGTGACCCCTAGTTCTGCATTTCTCCAACATTGGGAACATTCTCCCCACACCTAGCCTGTCCAAACTCATCAGAATTTAGGACATAGAACATAGAACACTACAGCACAAACAGGCCCTTTGACCCATAAGTTGCGCTGATCATATCCATACCTACCAGGCCTATCTATAACTCTCAATCCCATTAAATCCCATGTACTCATCCAGAAGTCTCAAAGACCCCAGCGAGCTCGCCTCTACCACCACCGACGGCAGCCGATTCCACTCACTCGCCACCCTGAGTGAAAAACTTACCCCTGACGTCTCCTCTGTACCTGCTCCCCAGCACCTTAAACCTGTGTCCTCTCATAGCGACCATTTCAGCCCTGGGAAATAGCCTCCGAGAATCCACCCTATCTAAACCTCTCATCACTTTATAAACCTCTATCAGGTCACCTCTCAATCTTTGTCTCTCCAGGAAGAGATCTAGCTCCCTCAACCTAAGGCGTGCCTCCCAATCCAGGCAACAGCCTTGTAAACCTCCTCTGCACCCTCTCAACAGCTTCCACATCCTTCTTGTAGTGATGAGACCAGAACTGCGCACAGTACTCCAAGTAGGGTCTGACAAGGGTCTTATAAAGTTGCAGCATTACTTCCCGATTCCTAAACTCAATCCCTCGATTAATGAAGGCTAGCACACCATATGCCTTCTTGACCACATCCTCCACCTGCGAGGCCGATTTAAGGGTCCTAGGGACCCAGACCCCAAGGTCCTTCTGCTCCTTAACACTGCTAAGAGTCCCACCCTTGATATTGTACTCCTTCATCCCACTGGACCTGCCAAGATGGACCACTACACATTTATCCGCGTTGAAGTCCATCGGCCACTTCTCCGCCCAGTCTTGCATCCTATCTATGTCTCGCTGCAACTTCTGACATCCCTCCAGGCTATCCACAACACCACCAACCTTCGTGTCGTCAGCAAACTTACTAACCCATCCCTCCACTTCCTCATCCAGGTCATTTATGAAAATGACAAACAGCAAGGGTCCTAGAACAGATCCCTGGGACACTCCACTGGTGACTGACCTCCATGCAGAAAAAGACCCATCCACAACCACTCTCTGCTTTCTGCAGGCAAGCCAGGTCTGGATCCACAAGGCAACAGCCCCTTGGATCCCATGCCCTCTCACCTTTTCAAGAAGTCTTGCATGGGGGACCTTATCAAACGCCTTGCTGAATTCCATGTAAACCACATCCAACGCTCTTCCTTCGTCAATGTGTTCAGTCACATTTTCAAATTTAAATGTTTCCATGAGATCCCTTCTCAATCTTCTAAATTCCAGACATTTTCCTTACATTTTTACATTCCTTTCCATACATTTTCCTTCTTTCTGACTGACATTTCTAAAGTCTGATACCCCACACTGACGGAAACACTCTCATTGTATTAGCAAGGATCTGTGGCTGCTCTTTACACACCTGAGATTACCACCTGTCCGGACCCTCCAGTCCTCTACAATTGGTGGTGGATCCGCTGGACATTTCACCATCTCCTGATACTCCTTGTCAGCAGCAGTGAACCGATGAGCAAACATTTCCTCATAATTAGGAACGGTTTCTGCTTCATTCGACATTCTGAGCAATAAAAGGGCAGGTTAAACATTAGGAGAAACAGATTCTATTTGCTTTAAATCTAAACCTTGTGCAGAGACTGTGGATATAAGGCTCATCTCATGTAATACACAGCTACAGATCCCAATTCCAAATTCAATCATAGATCAGGCAATTGGAAGCTAAGCAATTAGTTCCAGAACTTATGCGTAAAGGGAAACTGGGAAGGATTCTCAGACTGGATCTGGACTGTGTGACTGCAATCACATCATTCCTATGCACCAAGTACATATTCACCGAGATCGTGAGATGAAGACAATAAAAACTCAGTATTGGCTCAAGAGAATAGGGTTGGCATTATAAAAAGGATTAAAAAAATGGATAATTGTGAGTGAGTGCCATACTATTAGTGCAGAGGGAGTGCTGCACTGTCCATATTGAGGGAGTGCTGCATTGTTAGAGGGTCAGTACTGAGCCAGTGCCACACTGTCACAGGGTCAGTACTGAGGGAGTGCCGCACTGTCAGATGGTCAGTACTGAAGGAGTCGGCACTGTCCGTACTGAGGGAGTGCCGCACAGTTAGAGGGTCAGTGCTGAGGGAAGTGCCACGCTGTCGGAGGGTCAGTGCTGAGGGAGTGCCGCGCTGTCGGAGGGTCAATATGATGTGGAGATGCCGGCATTAGACTGGGGTCAGCACAGTAAGAAGTCTCACAGCACCAGGTTAAAGTCCAACAGGTTTATATGGCAGCACCAGCTTTCAGAGCCTCAAGCTCCTTCTTCAGGTAAGTGAGGACTTGTGTTCACAAACAGGGAATATAAAGACACAAACTCAGTTTACAAGATAATGGTTGGAATGCGAGTCTTTACAAGCAATTAAGTCTTAAAGGTACAGACAATGTAAATGGAGAAAGGGTTAGACACAGGTTAAAGAGATGTGTATTGTCTCCAGCCAGGAGAATTGGTGAGATTTTGCAAGCCGCAAGTGTTACAGATAGTGTGACATGAACCCAAGACCCCAGTTGAGGTTGTCTTCATGTATGCGGAACCTAGCTATCAGTTTCTGCTCAGTGATTCTGCGTTGTCATGTAGGCTGCCTTGGAGAACGCTTACCCGAACGTCAGAGGCTGAATACCCATGACTGCTGAAGTGATCCCCAACTGGAAGGGAACACACCTGCCTGGTGATTGCTGAGCGGTGTTCATTCATTTGTTGTCGTAGTGTCTGTATGTTTTCCCCAATGTACCATGCCTCAGGACATCCTTTCCTGCACCATATCAGGTTGAAAATGTTGGCCGAGCAGCAAGAGTACCGTGTACCTGATGGATGGTGTTCTCACGTGAGATGATGACATCCATGTCGATGATCTGGCACGTCTTCCAGGGGTTGCTGTGGCAGGTTGTGTGATGCTGTGGTCACTGTTCTCCTTAAGGCTAGGTAGTTTGCTGCGGACAATGGTCTGTTTGAGGTTGTGCGGTTGTTTGAAGACAAGAAGTGGGTGTGTGGGGATGGCCTTGGCGAGATGTTTGTCTTCATTGATGACAAGTTGAAGGCTCTGGAGCAGATGTCGTAGCTTCTCCACTCTAGGGAAGTACTGGACGACGAAGGGTATTCTGTCCGCCGTGTCCCATGTTCGTCTTCTGAGGAGGTTGGTGCAGTTTTTTCTGTGGCACGTCCAAACTGTTGATCGATGAGTTGAAGACCATATCCTGTTCTTATGAGGGCATCTTTCAGCATTTGCAGCAATCCTCCTCATTGGAGCAGGTCCTGTGTATACGGAGAGCTTGTTGTAGGGGATGGCTTCTTTAACATGTTTAGGGTGGAAGCTGGAGAAGTGGAGCATCATGAGGTTACCCATGGGCTTGTGGTACAGTGAAGTGCTGAGATGACCACCCTTGATGGAGATGCATGTGTCCAAGAATGCAACCGATTCTGGAGAGTAGTCCATGGTGAGTCTGATGGTAGGATGGAACTTGTTGATGTCATCACATAGTTGTTTCAATACTTGTTTGCTATGAGTCCAAAGGAAGAAAATGTCATTGATGTATCTAATGTATAGCATTGGTTGATCCTTGCAAGGATATAGCATCCTTGCTCTCATCCCATGTACTCCCTGCGTTGGAGATTTCTACTACCTCCTGAAGATACACAAGGCCAACACATCTGGCCGTCCTATCGTATCAGGCAAAAGGATCCTGTGTGAGAACCTCTCTGGCTACGTCGAGGGCATCCTGAAACCCATTATACAAAGAACCCACAACCTCTGTCATGACGCTACAGACTTTCTACAGAAACTCAACACACATGGAGCAGTTGAACCAGTAGCACTCCTTGTCTCAATGGATGTCTCGGCACTCCATACCAGCATCCGCCACGATGATGGCATTGCTGCAACTGTCTCAGTACTCAATGCCAACAACTGTCAATCTCCAGCTGCAATTCTACAACTCATCCGCTTCATCCTGGACCACAATGTCTTCATCTTCAACAATCAGTTCTTCATTGAGACACATGGAACAGTCATGGGGACCAAATTCACACCTCAAGATGCCAACATCTTCAAGCACAGGTTCGAACAAGACCTTTTTAACCGCACAGGACCTTCAACTGATGCTATACACTAGATACATCAATGATATTTTCTTCCTTTGGACTCAGGCGAACAATCATTGAAACAACTATACGATGACATCAACAAGTTTCATTCCCACCATCAGACTCACCATGGACTACTCTCCAGAATTGGTTGCATTCTTGGACACACGCATCTCCATCAAGGACAGTCCCCCAGCATTTCACTGTACCGCAAGCCCACAGATAACCTCATGATGCTCCATTTCTCCAGCTTCCACCCTAAACATGGTAAAGAAGCCATTCCCTATGGGACAAGCCCTCCATATACACAGGATCTACTCAGATGAGGAGGATCGCAAAGCCACCTACAGACGCTGAAAGATGCCCTCATAAGAACAGGATATGGCGTTCAACTCATCGATCAACAGTTCCAACATGCCACAGCAAAAAACCGCATCAACCTCCTCTTTAACTTGTGCTTAGCCCTCTCTCCACTCACATTGTCTGCACCTTTAAGATTTGATTACCTGTAAAAACTCGCATTCCAATTATTTTGTAAATTGAGTTTGTGTCTTTATATGCCCTGTTTGTAAACAGAACTCCCTCTCACCTGAAGAAGGAAGCTGAAGCTCCAAAAGTTTGTACTACCAAATAAACCTGTTGGACTTTAACCTGGTGTTGTGAGGGTCAGTACTCAGAGAGCACTACACTGTCAGAGGATCAGCGCTGAGGAAGCACCGCAGTGTCTGAGGGTCAGTACTGAGAAGGTGCTACACTGTCAGAGGCTCAGTACTGAGGGAGTGCTGCACTATCTGAGGGTCAATACTGAGAGTGCCACACTGTCAGAGGGTCAGTACTGAGGTGGCACCGCACTGACAGAGGGTCAGTACTGAGGTGGCACCGCACTGACAGAGGGTCAGTGCTGAGGGAGCGCCACTCTGTTTTGGGATCTCAATCACATTTGTTCTCCAAACTGTCTAAGGGCCGGGACCAGGAACCAAACTCACCTCCTCGCAAAAACGGCTCACTTCCGGTTGCAGCAACAAAATCCTTCCCGGGTAAGCGGCACTTCCGGTCCCTAGAAACCAGGCCTCAAAATAACGTTCCGCGCTGGACTCTCCGACAGTGCGGCGCTCCCTCAGCACCGATCCTCTGACAGTGCGGCACTCCCTCAGTACTGACCCTCTGACAGTGCGGCACTCCCTCAGCACTGACCCTCTGACACTGCGACACTCCCTCAGCACCGATCCTCTGACAGTGCGGCACTCCCTCAGTACTGACCCCCTGACACTGCGACACTCCCTCAGTACCGATCCTCTGACAGTACAGCACTTCTCAGCACTGACCAGGCCTCAAAATAACATTCCGCGCTGGACCCTCTGACAGTGTGGCACTCCGTCAGTACTGACCCTCTGACAGTGCGGCACTCCCTCAGCACTGACCCTCTGACAATGCGGCACTCCCTCAGTACTGACCCTCTGACAGTGTGGCGCTCCCTCAGCACTGACCCTCTGACAATGCGGCACTCCCTCAGTACTGACCCTCTGACAGTGTGGCGCTCCCTCAGCACTGACCCTCTGACAATGCGGCACTCCCTCAGTACTGACCCTCTGACAATGCGGCACTCCCTCAGTACTGACCCTCTGACAGTGTGGCGCTCCCTCAGTACTGACCCTCTGACAGTGCGGCACTCCGTCAGTACTGACCCTCTGACAGTGCGGCACTCCCTCAGTACTAACCCTCTGACAGTGCTGCACTCCCTCAGTACTGACCCTCTGACAGTGTGGCACTCAGTTTTGACCCTCTGGCACTCCCTCAGTATTGACCCTTTGACAGTCCAGCACTCCCTCAGTACTGACCCTCTGCCAGTGCGGCACTCCCTCAGTACTGACCCTCTGACAGTCTGGCACTCCCTCAGTACTGACCTTCTGACAATGCAACATTCCATCAGTACTGACCCTCTGACACTGCGGTACTCCCTCAATACTGACCCTCTGACAGTGCGGCACTGAACCTCTAACAGTGCAGCACTCCCTCAATACTGATCTTCTGACGGTGCAGCACTCTCTCAGCACTGACCCTCTGACAGTGTCGCACTCCCTCATTACTAACCCTCTGACAGTGCGGCGCACCCTCTGTGCTGACTGACAGTGTGGCGCTCCCTCAGTTACTGACCCTCTGACAGTGTGGCACTCCCTCAGTTACTGACCTATGACAGTGCGGCACTCCTCAGTTACTGACCCTCTGACAGTGCAGCACTCCCTCAGTACTGACTGACAGTGTGGCGCTCCCTCAGTACTGACCTCTCTGACAGTGCAGCACTCCCTCAGTACTGACCCTCTGACAGTGCGGCACTCCCTCAGTTACTGACCCTCTGACAGCGCGGCACTCCCTCAGTTACTGACCCTCTGACAGTGCGCTGTTCCTTCAGTGCTACACTGTGGGCTGCAATGCAGTAAGTATTGTGTTGGATTGTTTGTGATGATTATGTGCTGAATATTAAGACAGTGAGCCCTTCCCTGGCTTCCAGCATTTGTTCTTGATTTTAACTAATGATGTTGATCTCAAACAGATTCTCATTGCTCCACATGAACCTGTGAATGATTTCCACATTGGGTTTACTCACTTGTTTATCTTGTGAGCCCATGGCAGAAGTTTGCAAACCTGTGGCAAAATCTAATATGCTGGCTGAACCAGGCAGAGTTTCATATCTCAGGCCAAGACAGCAACACAAAATGTACAGATTTAACTGCAATGGGGAAAATTTTTACACTGCCATGTTGGCTTATGTGTGACCATATGCTGTCCGACCTTCATCACTGACAGCATGTGGTACTGTACAATCAGAGTATGCAAATATATGCAGTTGGATGGTGAAGGTTTATCCAGAGACATGGGCTCTATTCTAATCATAGAATCCTTACTGTGCAGAAGGAGGCCATTGGGCCCATCGAGTCTGGACCAATAACAATCCCACCCAGGCCTGATCCTCCTAAACCCACATATTTGTCCTGCTACTCTCTCTAACCTATGCATCCTGGGACATTAAGGGGCAATTTAGCATGGCCATCTAACCTGCACATCTTTGGATTGTGGGAGGAAACTGGAGCACCTGGAGGAAACCCACACCGACACGGGGAGAACATGCAGATTGCACACAGACAGTCACCCAAGCCGGTCCCTGGAGCTGTGAGGCAGCAGTGCTAAGCACTGTGCCACTGTGCTGCCCTCTTCTCAGAGGCTGGCAGATTTGTTGAGATTTTCCAGCATTTTCTGTTTTACATAAGAACATAAGTTTTACGTATAACATCCCTCATTTAGCAAATTGAAAGTATGTCAATTCTGTCAGAGATTCATATTGGATACAAAATGTTAACCCTGTTTCTCTACAGATGCTGCCAGACCTGCTGAGATTTTCCAGCACTTTCTGCTTTTCTTTCCAGATTTCCAGCTTCCACAGTATTTTGTTTTTATTTATGATGTGGAGATGGTGTTGGACTGGGGTGGACAAGATGAGAAGTCATACGACACCAGGTCATGGTCCAACAGGGAAATGAGATGAAGGAGCAATGCTCCAAAAGCTTGTGATTTCAAATAAACCTGTTGGACTATAACCTGGTGTTGTGTGACTTCTCATCTTGTTTTTATTCAAGCATCATGTCTCCTTTTTTCTTTTTCATCATCTGAACTTGTGTCCTACATGACAACTTTCTGAACAATGACACAAATTCTCGAAGCGTAACAATAACTTTTCAGTCAAACCTCTTTCACAATATTCCAGTTTTCACTGTGACATTGACAGATTAGTCAGATGTTCCTTCACTTTCTGCTTGGACTCCATCCCTTACTAAACAAACTGAAATAAAATCTGCAAGAGAACTCAACAAATCATTATTTTCCTAACATTCTCTGAGTCAATTTCTTTAATTGCCAATGTCAGGTAGGTTAAGTGTATCACAGTCAGATGTAGTTTCAGTCTTTTGTTCAGTATTTCACTTTCTGAGCTGCTATTTCCCTGTTTCTTCATCTGGTATAAAGTGAACTTCTGATTTCTGTTTTACTATTTAACTGTTATATCCTTTCTGATACTCATCAATATGTCATTTGATGCTTTTCACTGATCCACTCTAATTACAAACATCATTAATAGGAACTTCAAACCAGAGAGCAGTGTTTTGCCTTACAGCCTTTTGTTTCAAACAGAATTACAACACATAAAACTTCACATCTAGGCACATACTGTGTGTCGAGATTTGCTATTTATCAGCATAAGATCACATTGCTTTAAATCATAAATCATTGTTCCTAACTGCTTTTGGATTTCATGTTCTGTCACTAAATGGTACAAAATATTCATATTGCTTTGGTGGTCTCCTCTCATTCTGTAGACTGCCTGCTACTTGAGGACCTCTGGTCGTCATGTCAGGGTTAGTGTTGTTGTCATTTCCTCGGGACCTAATGTTTTCCCCTTTGGGTAGCAAGCTGTCTGTATGCACATCAGCATGGCTGGCGCGGAATATTCTGGATCACTGGATGTCACCTTTGCCCCAGCTCCAACATCTGCTTCATTTGCCGCTGTGTCTTTGTCACCATAATAATTTTTGACACATGAAGAATTTTGATCATATAGAACTCCTTCTGGCACCTGCACACTCACTGTTCAGCTTGGGGTAATTTCCATCATACTCCCATCACCTGGCATCACATCAGACTGTCAAGCTCCCTTTGTTGTGTATAAAACTTTGCAGCACCCTTTTCCCCAGCATCATGATCTCCACTTCCTGATCAACAAATGTCCCTCAGCTCTGGAATCTTGCTGTGTATTTTGCTCCAAACAGCATCTCAGCTGGTCTTTTTTCCTTTATGTGGAGTTACTGCACACATGGCCACAAAGGTCTGTGTAATGAGTTGTAGTCCACTGTCAGAATACAGAGTGAGTGGTAGACCATGCCTTGCAAATATTTCAGTCAATGCAGACACCATTTTCTCAGCTATTGTGGACTTCACCACAACATACGCATAGTAATAACTGTAGTGGTCAGGCATCCTCACTCACACAGACTCTCCTGATGGAAGCAAATCTAAGATGTGAAGTCAGCTGCTACATCCTCCCATGGTCCAGCCGGTAACAGCTGACTGCATACTGCTTCTAGTGAATTAGGTCTATTAACAAAGTAACATTAATGGCATGTTTTAACAAAACTGCTCCACTTCTCAATGCCTGGTCAACGTACTGAGGTTTGTAATTCTCTGAGGGCAACTCCAAGTTGGATAGAGACAATATCGGAGTAGATTTCTCAGTGCTGTTTGAAGATTTTAGTTGTGTCAGGCTTCAAACAACAGCTCAATCACAGATAGCTATGACATGGAGACAGTTTAAAATGAAAAGACAACAAGCCCACTGTCAAATTTAAGTTGTGACAGCAATATTGTTGCTTCTAAACCAGTGATTAATTCAGCATTTCGAGTTATTGCCAACATTGAATTATTACAGTGATTAGTTGGACTGTTATACAGAGATATTTCCATTGACCTTTTTCATCACCGCAGTTTATTACATTCCTAACTCACATTTTACTGCTGTTGGTAACCTCATCTTCCCCAAAGGAGCGACAGCAAATTTAGAACTAAATTTAATGCCACAAATTGTTTGCAAAGACGGCCAAAACTATGAGACAAAAACCCATATTAATATTTCAAATTTAATTCCTAAAATCAGGGTGTGTATTTATTGATTAGCAGCCACCAGACTTTATCTACAGCACTGATCAATCCAGTGTTTGGCTTTCTCAGCACTAGTTACCCTCCATCCTTTCCTGTCATTTACCGAATTAAAAAAGAAGCCCCGGACCATCCCTGAAAGCTGCTACACCATTTGAGAACTCCAGATGTGTTAAAACCAGATTGAATAATCACTTCCAGAGCGGTGAATTTAAACTGCATTGATTCTTGTACAATGGAAACAAAATTTGAAAAAGCAAATGGAGTAAGGAGGTGAAATGATAGTTCAATCTCTACTGGAATATCGTGTCTGGCTGCAGGCACCACACTTTAGGAAGGATTTGAAGACATTGGAGAGGGTGCAGAAAAGAGATGACAAGGAAAAACTGTTTCCATTGGCAGAAGGGTTGAGAAGGAGAGGGCACAGATTTGAAATAATTGGCGAAAGGAGCAAAAGCAAAATGGGAGAAACCTTTTCACATAATGAGTGGTTCAATCCAGAATCAGAAAGATACATTCCAGTCAGGAAGGAAAACTCTAAGGGACTGACAACCATTTGTGGTTAACTAAATAAGTTAAAGATAGAATCAAATTGAAAGAAAATGCCTATGATTCCACAAGAAGTTTGACAGGCCAGTACAGAATATAAAGAACAACAAAGAATGATCAACTAAAGGATCAAAAAGGTGGGAGAAGTTAGAGTATTGGGGGAAGCTAGCTGGAAATATAAAAACAGATAGTAACAGTTACAACACATTTAAAAATGAAAAGAGTAAGTACAGTGAGAGTTGGCCTTTTACAGAGTGAGAATAGACAATCGGTAATGGAAAATAAGGAAATGGGGGATAATTGAGCAGATATTTTGTGTCTGTCTTCACTGTAGAGGATACAAATAACACTCTAGAAATGATTGCGAATCAGGAGGTGAAAGGGACGGAGGAATTTAAAACAATTACAATCGCCTGGGAAAGGACACTGAAAACATTATTAGAACTAAAAGCTGACAAGTCCCCAGGTCCTGATGCATTTCATCCTAAGGATTTAAAGGAAGTGGTTAGTGATATAATAGATACATTGGTTTTAATTTTCCAAAATTCCTGCGATTTAGGGAAGATTCCCATCAGAGTGGACAATAGTGAATGTGATTCCTCTATTCAAGAAAGAAGGGAGACAGAAAGCAGGAAATTATAGATCAGTTAGCTAAACATCTGTCATCAGGAAATTGCTGGAATCTAGTATTAAGGAGGTTGTGATAGTTACTTAGAAAATCTCAGTGCAATCAGACAGAGCCAACATGGTTTTGTGAAAGGAAAATCATATTTGATTAATTTGTTGGAGTTCTTTGAGGAAGTAACAAACAAGTTGTATAAACCTGTGGATGTGCTTTACTTAGATTTCCAGAAGGCATTGACAAGGTCCCACTTGAAGATTACTATGCAAAATAAGAGCTCATGGCATAGGGGGTAACATATTAGCGAAGATGGAGGACAGTTCATTAACAGGAAACAGAGAGTAGGCATAAATAGATAATTTTTGCATTGGCAAGATGTGATGAGTGGTGTGCCACAGAGATCAATGTTGGGGTCTCAACTGTTTACAATTTATATAAGTGACTTGGGTGACAAGACCTAACAAATGGTTGCTAAATTTAGGTAGATAGGACTATAAGTTGTTGCGCGTCTATAAAGAACCTGCAAAGGGATTTAAATAGGTTAAGAGAGTGGGCAAAAGTCCACTTTGGCAGAAAGAATAAAAATGCAGAGTATTATTTAGATGGAGAGAGATTGCAGAACTCTGAGAGACAGAGGGATCTGGGTGTCCTCGTACATGGATCAGGAAAGGTCAGTCTGCAGGTATAGCAAGTGATCAGGAAGATGAATGGAATGTTATTGTTTGGGAAGGAATATAGAGTAGGGATAGAAACTCGGAGCAGGAGTAGGCCCTTCAAGCCTGCTCTGTCATTCAGTATGATTACTGGTGATCCTCTATCTCAATGCCATACTCCTGCATTTTCCCCATTAAAATCTAAAAAATGATCTATCTTTTTCTCAAATGCCATTCAGTGACTTGGCCTTCACAACTTTCTGTGGCAGAGAATTCCACAGGTTTGCTACCCTTTGAGTGAAGAGGTTTTTCTTCACCTCATCTACCCATCTTGTGAGACTGTGTTTGGATAGAGAATCTAGAAACATTCTCCCTGCATCTAGTCTGTCCAGCCCTTTATATGTTTCAAACAGATCTCCTCTCATCCTTCTAAACTTCAGTGAATACAAGCCCAGTCCAAACAATCTCACCTCATACGACAGTCCTGCCAACTCCAGTATCAGCCTGGCAAACCACCACTGCACTGTTTCTGTGGCAAATATACCCTTTCTTAAGCAGGGAGACCAAAACTGCGCACAGTACTCCAGGTGTGGTTTCACCAAGTTGCTGTATAATGGCATTAAGACATCCCTACTTCTGAACGCAAATCCTTTTGCAACGAAGGCCAGCATACCATTTGTCTTTCTGTATCTTCCTCTCCACTTTCATTGACTGGTGTTCAAGGAGACTCAGATCCCTTTGTACATCCACAATTCCCAATATATCACCATTTAAATAATACTCTTCCTTTCTGTTTTTCACATCGAAGTGTATGACTTCACATTTAGCCGCATTGCACTGCGGCTGCCATGTGTTTGCCCATTCACTCAACTTGTCTAAATCACCTTGAATCATCCTTGCGTCCTCCTTACAGCTCACAATTCCACCCAGTTTTGTGTCATCAGCAAACTTGGAAATGTTACATTTGGTTCCCTCATCCAGGCCATTTATATATATTGTGAACAGCTGAGTCCAAGCACTGCGATACCCCTGTACTCACTGCCTGCCACTCAGAAAAAGACACATTTATTCCCACTCTCTGTTTCCTGTCTGTCAACCAATTCTTGATGCCATTAAATCACTCCATATCCCAAATGCTTTAATTTTGTTCACTAACCTCTTGTGAGGGACCTTATCAAATGCTTTCTGCAAGTTCAAATACTTTGTTATCGTTGTACAGAGCATTGGTAAGACCACATCCATGTTTTGGTTTCCTTAATTAAGAAAAAACATTATAAATTCGAAGCAGTTCAGAGAAGATTCACTCGACTGATTCCTGGGATGAGGGGGTTATCCTATGAGGAAAGGTTGGACAGGCTGGGCCTATATCCATTGAGTTTATTAAGATCCTGAAGGGATTTGACACGGTGGATGCTGAAAGAATGTCTCCCCTTGTGGGAGAGACTGGAATTATGAACCTGCAGACTATATCAGCTCTGACAAAGCGTCACCCAGACTCCACACCTGTTTTCTCTCTCTGCAGATGCTGTCAGACTCGCTGAGATTTCTCAACATTTTCTGACTTTATCTGGTCATGCCCAATGCCAAAGGAGGCCACTGAGTGTGACAGTGAAAGGTTCTCCACCCTTTCACAATCTCCCAGAGACTGACATGGAATTTATTTCAGAACAGTTTGAAAGAGGAAATGTCACACAGTTGTGGAAATAAACTGGCTGCACAGTTTGGGAAAAGCAATTAATTCAGCTTTCTAGATTTTTCTCTTCAATGTTTCATGGAGGGATAAACTGAAGCGATAGAGATTAACAGTATCAATGACTTAAAGAAAGTGCATTGAAAAGGAATCTTTATGTTTATCTGTGCGTGTCTGATCTGACTGAGATCTCAGCATTGTGGCAGGGAGTTGCATTTCATCAGCAGCAGTTAGTGTATTTTTGCGTGGGCTAATCCGTGCGAGAGATTTGAATCACCAGCAAGAGCTTCGTGGGTAGCAGATTGTCTCAGGGACCGAAGATGCAAATTTCAGAGTGGCGGGATTCCCTTTGAAGGGGAATGCATTTATTGTTAATTATGCAGGAGCTAAAAAAGTAACAGGATTGTATTTTGCTTGAGGCTGAGTTAGTCTGTGTGGAGGCTGAGATAGTGTACATGAGGAAGAATGAATGCGACAGTGCTTGAGTGGGTGAGCAGTGGGTGGATTGATGGGCAGTGGGTGAGTGATCTAAACGCTGCTAATGAGCAGAGGTGTGTGTGTGTGTGGGGGGGGGGTCGATGAGGGGCTGCAGTTGTGGCTGAGATAATTAACCCTTTGTGGTTAATCACAATCGATTCAGTTTTTTTAATTACAAGAATCAGTGGGATTTTGCTGGGATTTAACCAAGGATTAGCACATTTGCCTATCCTGTTAGTTAGTGTTCTCACCCTCCCACCCTTCCTGCCTCCGCGGAGCTGAGAGGGAACCTGTTCCTGAGCCAGGGCACTGACTAACTTCCTCTTTAAACAGCTGCTTAGAATCTGAAAAAAATAACTATTTCATGGCAGTAGATTCTTGAATTTACCAATCCAATCTGGTTCTTCATCACACACTGCCCCCAATATGGGCTAATTAAGAGAAAACATGAAGAGAAAATGCATTTATATAATACTTTCACAACCTCACAACTCTCCTAAGTGTTAGCAATGCTGTAATATTGTAGCTAGCTTGCACACAGCAAGAGCCCACAAACAGCAACATGACACTGACTAGATTGTGGTTTGGTGATGTTGATTTGGGGTGATTATTTGTTGTAGGACACTGAGAAGAACATGTTTTGAAATAATGCCCTGGGATCTTTTCTGACCCCTCGAAAGGGTTTAATATCTTATCTGAATGACAGCACCTCTGACAGTGCAGCACTCCCTCAGCGCTAGGTTTGTCAGCCTAGATTATGTGTTAAATTTCTGAAGTTGGGGTTAAAACTAAACTTTCTGGTTGAGGTGATAGTTCTACCCAATGAGCTAAGGCTGACATCCAATTAGCATTATACTTCACTAAGTAACCTCAGCCAGCTAACTGACACTGACCTCTCATTACCATTAAAGCTCAGCCAGATTATTTATGGCATTTCTGTCTGAGGGAGTTTTCTGTGTGCAGATTGGCATTTCCTACATGACAACATTTCAAAAATACTTTGTTGACTATAAAGAGCCTTTGCAAAGTCCCGAACTCATGAAAGTGCTAGAAAATAATTTTTCTTACTCACTTGGTCAAATTGGTTAGGTTTTATTTGTTATTGAAGTGCATTGTTAGCTAGGTTTTATTGATTAGTGAGATGCAGCATTAGCTGTGTTTATTAGTAAGGTGTAGATTTAGTTACAAAAATAGAAAATGTTGGAAAATCTCAGCAGACCTGACAGCATCTGTGGAGCAAGAGTAGAGCCAAAGTTTGGAGTCTGCATGACTCTTGGTCAGAGCAGATTTAGTTAGTTGGGTTTCATTAGCTAGTGAGGTTAACTGGGTTAGTTTGTATGATTATGGAGTCATTAGCTGTATTGCATTAATCAGCTTGGTGTAGTGGTAGTTAGCTGTATTACATTAATTGGTGTTATTTGGAGGCTTATTAGTAGGGTAGAGTGATAATTGCTTGGAATGTATGGTTAGTATTAGTTGGGTTATGTTTAGTTGAAATGATGTGGAAATTAACTTGGGTTACATTTGTTGTTGAAGTGCAGTGGTAGTAAGGTTCAGAGTTAGATGGGTTGTATTAGTTAACAAAGAAGTGGTAGTTGAGTTGCCTGTGTTAGGGAGGTGGAGTGATAGATGGGTTGTACAAGTTAATAAGAGAGTGGTAATTAGTTGGATTGTACTACTTAGTGAGGTGCAGTAATAGTTAGCTGAGTTGTACTAATTAGTGAGGGAATGACAGTTAGTTTGACTAATTGGTGGTGGTGGCAGACACTGGAATAGTAATACAGAGACCCGGGTAATGCTCTGGGGACCAGGGTTTGAATCCCACAGCAGATGGTGAAATTTGAATTCAATAAAAATCTGAAATTAAGAATCTATTGATGACGCTGAACCCATTGTTGATTGTCGGAAAAACCCATTTGGTTCACTAATGTCCTTTAAGGAAGAAAATCTGCTGTGCTTATCTGGTCTGGTCTACATGTGACTCCAGATCCACAGCAATGTGGTTAACTCTTAAATAGTAAGAAGTCTGACAACACCAGGTTAAAGTCCAACATGTTTATTTGGAATCACAAGTTTTCGGAGTGCAGTTCTCTCATCAGATGAGTGATGATACTTGCCTGATGAAGGAGCAGTGCTCCGAAAGCTTGTGATTCTAAATCTGTTGGACTCTAACCTGGTGTTGTAAGACTTCTTACTGTGCCCACTGCAGTCCAACGCCAACAATTCCACATCATGACTCTTAAATGCGCTCAGTTTATGGTCAATAAATGACGGTCCAGCCAGCAACACTCTCACCCTATGAACAGATTAAAAATATACTGGTTGGTGAGGTGGAGTGATAATTAGCTGAATGTACTCATTAATGACGGATTGGTAATTAGCTAGTTTTGTACTAGTTAGTAGGTAGAGCGATAGTTGGCTGGGTTGCCGTAATTAGTGAGGTGGAGTGATAGTTAGCTGGGTTGTCTTAGTTAGTGACGTTGTGTGGTAGTTAGCTGGGTTGCAGTAATTAGTGAGGTGAGGTGAAGTGACAATTAGCTGAGTTGTACACATTAATGAGGTCAGGAAGGTGAATGGGATGCTGGCCTTCATAGCGAAGGGGATTGAATATAAAAGTAGGGAGGTCTTGCTGCAGCTGTATAGGGCATTGGTGAGGCCGCAGCTGGAGTACTGTGTGCAGTTTTGGGCGCCGCACCTGCGCAAAGATATTTTGGCCTTGGAGGGAGTGCAGAGGAGGTTTACTAGGCTGATACCGGAGTTGAGGGGGTTGAGCTATGAGGAGAGGCTGAATAAACTAGGCTTGTACTCGAATGAGGGGAGATCTCATTGAGACGTATAAGATGATGAATGGGATGGATAGGATAGAGGTGGAGAGACTCTTCCCGCTCAAAAAAGACAGTAGGACTAGGGGGCACAGCCTCAAGATAAAGGGGGGGGGGCGTTTTAGAACGGAGTTGAGGAGGAACTTCTTCACTCAAAGGGTGGTGAATCTCTGGAATTCTCTGTCCGTTGAAGTGGTGGAGGCTGCCTCGATAAATATTTTCAAGAAGCGGGTTGATGGGTTTTTGATAAGAGAGGGGATTAAGGGTTATGGGGAGAGGGCCGGAAAGTGGAACTGAGCCACGACAGATCAGCCATGATCTTATTGAATGGCGGGGCAGGCTCGAAGGGCCAGATGGCCTACTCCTGCTCCTATTTCTTATGTTATGTTATGTTATTGTTAGTTAGCTAGTTTGCACTAGTTAGCTGGATTGAACTAGTAGCTGAAATGGAGTGATAATTAGCTGGATTATACTAGTTAATGAGGTGGGGTGATAGTTAGCTGGATTGCACTAGTTAATGAGGAGGAGTAATAATTAGCTGCGTTGTACTAGTTAATCATATGGAGTGATAGTTAACTGGGTTGTATACTAGTTAATGAGGTGGAATGATAGTTAACTGGGTTATACTGGTTAATAAGGTGGATTGATATTTAACTGAGTTGTATGAGTTAATGAGGTGGAATGATAGTTAACTAGGTTGTATGAGTTAATGAGGTGGAGTGATAGTTAACTGGGTTGTGCTAGTTTATGAGGTGGATTGATAATTAACTGGGTTGTACTAGTTAATTAGGTGGAGTGATAATTAATTGGGTTGTATTAGTTAATGAGATGGAGTGATGGTTAACTGGGCTGTACTAGTTAATTAAGTGGAATGATAATTAACTGTGTTGTACTAGTTAATGAGGTGAAGTGCTAATTAACTGGGCTGTACTAGTTAATGAGATGGAGTGATAGTTAACTGGGTTGTATGAGTTAATGAGATAGAGTGATAGTTAACTGGGTTTTACGAGTTAATGAGGTGGAATGATAATTAACTGGATTGTACTAGTTAATGAGGTGAAGTGATAGTTAACTGGGTTGTACTAGTTAATGAGATGGAGTGATAATTGATTGGGTTGTACTAGTTAATGAGGTGGAGTGATAGTTAATGGGTTCTACTAGTTAATGAGGTGGAATGATAATTAACTAGGTTGTACTAGTTAATGAGGTGGGAGTGATAATTAACTGGGTTGTACTAGTTAATGAGGTGGAATAATTAACTGGGTTGTACTAGTTAATGAGGTGGAGTGATAGTTAACTAGGTTATACTAGTTAATGAGGTGAAGTGATAGTTAACTGGGTTGTACTAGTTAGTTGAGCTGCCGCCCGGGGGCGCCGCTCCTGTCATTCTGTAGTTGCTGCTTTTGACTAAGACCGAGAGAGGCGGAGGCAGCAGCGGCAGAGCGGCACCCGGGACCGAGAGCGGCACAGCGGCACCCGGGACAGCGGGACCGGTGGAGCTGAACCCGGGGATAGAGGCACAAGGACCGGCAGAGCGGCACCCGGGACAGCACCCTCAGTCCCGAGCCGGGCTCCATGGCGTGAGGACAGCCGGCAGGAACTGTCCCCCCGAAGAAGAGGCTACCTGTCCGCCCAGAGCGCACTCAGCCCCGGGAACCGGAGCCGGGATGGAGCCGAGAGGCTGAAACAGCTGCAAAGAGAGCAACTGCCGGAGCAGAGAGCCCGGAGATGGGGTGAGTACCGGGATGACTGGGAAACTGACCAGCCCGGAGTGACACTGACACTCCCAGACTCTGTAACATCCTAAGTATCAACCTTGGATCAATGGGATCAAAACCAAGTCCAGAGACGTGAACAAAAATCCAGACACTCCTTGGGTCAGTTCTGAGGGAGAGCCGCACTGTCAGAGGGTCAGTACTGAGGGAGTGCCGCGCTGTCAGAGGGATCAGTACTGAGAGAGAACCACACTGTCAGAGGGTCAGTACTGAGGGAGTGCCGCGCTGTCAGAGGGATCAGTACTGAGAGAGAACCACACTGTCAGAGGGGTCAGTCCTGAGGGAGCGCCGCACTGTCAGAGGGGTCAGTCCTGAGGGAGCGCCGCACTGTCAGAGGGGTCAGTCCTGAGGGAGCGCCGCACTGTCAGAGGGGTCAGTCCTGAGGGAGCGCCGCACTGTCAGAGGGGTCAGTCCTGAGGGAGCGCCGCACTGTCAGAGGGGTCAGTCCTGAGGGAGCGCCGCACTGTCAGAGGGGTCAGTCCTGAGGGAGCGCCGCACTGTCAGAGGGGTCAGTCCTGAGGGAGCGCCGCACTGTCAGAGGGGTCAGTCCTGAGGGAGCGCCGCACTGTCAGAGGGGTCAGTCCTGAGGGAGCGCCGCACTGTCAGAGGGGTCAGTCCTGAGGGAGCGCCGCACTGTCAGAGGGGTCAGTCCTGAGGGAGCGCCGCACTGTCAGAGGGGTCAGTCCTGAGGGAGCGCCGCACTGTCAGAGGGGTCAGTCCTGAGGGAGCGCCGCACTGTCAGAGGGGTCAGTCCTGAGGGAGCGCCGCACTGTCAGAGGGGTCAGTCCTGAGGGAGCGCCGCACTGTCAGAGGGGTCAGTCCTGAGGGAGCGCCGCACTGTCAGAGGGGTCAGTCCTGAGGGAGCGCCGCACTGTCAGAGGGGTCAGTCCTGAGGGAGCGCCGCACTGTCAGAGGGGTCAGTCCTGAGGGAGCGCCGCACTGTCAGAGGGGTCAGTCCTGAGGGAGCGCCGCACTGTCAGAGGGGTCAGTCCTGAGGGAGCGCCGCACTGTCAGAGGGGTCAGTCCTGAGGGAGCGCCGCACTGTCAGAGGGGTCAGTCCTGAGGGAGCGCCGCACTGTCAGAGGGGTCAGTCCTGAGGGAGCGCCGCACTGTCAGAGGGGTCAGTCCTGAGGGAGCGCCGCACTGTCAGAGGGGTCAGTCCTGAGGGAGCGCCGCACTGTCAGAGGGGTCAGTCCTGAGGGAGCGCCGCACTGTCAGAGGGGTCAGTCCTGAGGGAGCGCCGCACTGTCAGAGGGGTCAGTCCTGAGGGAGCGCCGCACTGTCAGAGGGGTCAGTCCTGAGGGAGCGCCGCACTGTCAGAGGGGTCAGTCCTGAGGGAGCGCCGCACTGTCAGAGGCGTCAGTCCTGAGGGAGCGCCGCACTGTCAGAGGCGTCAGTCCTGAGGGAGCGCCGCACTGTCAGAGGGGTCAGTCCTGAGGGAGCGCCGCACTGTCAGAGGGGTCAGTCCTGAGGGAGCGCCGCACTGTCGGTGGCTCGGTGCTGGGGGAGCACCGCACTGATGGAAGGTGAATGCTGGGGGAGCGCCACGTTGTCGGTGGCTCGGTGCTGGGGGAGCACCGCGCTGATGGAAGGTGAATGCTGGGGGAGCGCCGTGCTGTCGGTGGCTCGGTGCTGGGGGAGCACCGCTCTGTCGGTGGCTCGGTGCTGGGGGAGTGCTGTACGTTTTGTATATTTGTTTAAGTGACCCCTGTACTCTGTAGTGGATGTGATAAATTGGCTGGCTCTATTTAAAGGTGAACAGTGGATTTTTCTCTGGCCTTTCAGGAATATCATTCCCTGAGCCAAGTTTAAAATAGATTAGCCGCTGACTGTCACGTTGTTGTGTGTGGGAGCATTCCGTTCACAAACTGGGAGCTGTGATTCTAAAATGTGCTTCAGCATTTTCAGAGGCTGTGAAAGGTGCGGTTTCAATGCACTGTCTCCCTCTAAGTGTGGATGTTTACAGTTGCATTTGTCAAACTATTGGCAGCTTTCTTGTTTATTCCATTTTGCAGTGAAGTGGATTTCCCCACTCTCTCCCACTATCACAGTCAGGTTTTTATAGAATTTTCTCTTTCTCCTGCTTTTACATTTTGTGCGGTTCGTTTGAAGTTTCTTCTGTGGACATTGAGGATTTGCAGATTGAGACAGAGCAAAGAAGTTTCCCAAGCTCTCAAAGCTCTATCTTCACTGCCCCCTGATCAGACTGTACCCCCTCACTGCCCCCTGATCAGACTGTACCCCCTCACTGCCCCCTGATCAGACTGTACCCCCTCACTGCCCCCTGATCAGACTGTACCCCCTCACTGCCCCCTGATCAGACTGTACCCCCTCACTGCCCCCTGATCAGACTGTACCCCCTTGTTCCATTTTAATAATTATTTCTGGTTTATTTAACCTACACCACAGAAATAGCGAATTTTCTCTGTGAGGAGAAAGCGTTTCATTACATTTCATTTTAAAATAGCTTTGCAGGAAAAAATAAACCACATCTGGCGATGAGCAATCTGACCTTCTGGTAGTCAATTCCAGATGATTTGATTTGATTTATTATTGTCACATGTATTAATATACAGTGAAAAGTATTGTTTCTTGCGCACCATACAGACAAAGCACACCATTCATAAGAAGGAAAAGAAATGATGCAGAATGTAGTATTACAGTCATAGCTAGGATGTAGAGAAAGATCAACTAAATGCAAAATAGGTCCATTCAAAAGTCTGATAGCAGCAGGGAAGAAACTGTTTTCGAGTCGGTTGGTACCTGATCTCAGACTTCTGTATCTTTTTCCTGACAGAAGAAGGTGGAAGATAGAATGTCCAGGGTGTGCAGGGTACTTGATTATACTGGCTGCTTTTCCGAGGCAGTGGGAAGTGCAGACAGTGTCATTGGATGGGAGACTGGTTTGAGTGATGGACCGGATTTCATTCACGACCCTTTGTAGTTTCTTCCAGGTCTTGGACAGAACAGGTGCCATATCAAGCTGTGATACAACCAGAAAGAATGCTCTCTGTGGTTCATCTGCAGAAGTTGGTGAAAGTTATAACGGACATGCAAAATTTTCTTATTCTTCTGAAGTAGAGGAGTTGGTGGGCTTTCTTAACTATTGTGTTGGCATGGGGGGACCAGGACAGGTTGTTGGCGATCTGGACACCTAAAAACTTGAAGCTCTCGACCATTTCTACTTTGTCCCATTGAAGTAGATAGGGCATGTTCTCCACTACACTTCCTGAAGTCAATGACTATTTCTTTTGTTTTGTTGACATTGAGGGAGAGATTATTGTCGTTGCCCCAGTTCACCAGATTCTCTATCTCTTTCCTGTCTTGTCATCGTTTGAGATCCGATCCACTTCAGTGGTGTCATCAGCAAACTTGAAGATCGAGTTGGAGGGGAATTTGGCCACACAGTCATAGGTGTGTAAGGAATATAGTGGGGCACCGGTGTTGAGGATGATCGTGGAGGAGGTGTTGTTGCCTATTGTTACTGACTGTGGTCTGTGGGTTAGGAAGTCTAGGATCCAGTTGCGGAGGGAAGAGCTGAGCCCCAGGCCACGGAGTTTGGAGATGAGTCCCATAGGAATAATGATGTTGAAGGCTGAACTGAAGTCTATGAATAGAGTCTGACATAGGTGTCTTTGTTACCTAGATGTTCCAGGGTTGAGTGCAGGACCAGGGAGGTGGCGTCTGCTGTGGACCTGTTGTGGCAATAGATGAACTGTAGTGTGTCCAGGCAGTCTGGAAGGCTGGAATTGATTTGTGCCAGGACTAACCTTTCGAAGCACTTCATGATGATGGATGTCAGAGCCACCGGACGATAGGCACGCTACCTGGCTTTTCTTTGGTACTGGGATGAATGTTGTCTTCTTGAAGCAGGTCGGGACCTCAGATTGTTGTAAAGAGAGGCAAACTGTTGCCGCATTTGAATTTGAATTTGAATTTCTAGCCTGCTTCCTCGGATTCACCCAGAGCTGTGAGCAAAACCACATCTTAAACCGTTCAGAAACCGGGAGTGAGGAGCCACAGCTGCATTCTTTCTGTTACTGAAGAAAATAAGAACATTGGACAATAGAAGCGTGTATAATTTCTGTCATTTGTTCTGAGGGAGACAACACTTCATATTGAACACCTGGAAATTTAAATTCATATCTGAAGCTACAGTGCAAAGATCACAAAATAACGACTAACAGATTCCTCATTATTCATCTCATATAATTAGAATCCTCTCCTCCTTTCCTGAGTCAGAGTTTTTTTTAAAATTCTCCCTCATTTTCAATGCAGTCTGAGGGTGGACAGTCCAGGGTGAGTGATGGGTGACTGGCTGATTTGTTGCTACAGAAAGTGGCCTGCATCCAGTTGTTGGGTTAATGTTATTTAATCATCACTCCCCAAGCTGTGGAGCTCTCTAATCCTCTTGCCAACGTTTACCTGAACTGGAACGCAGGGACTTTGTGTGAGAATTGTAAGCGTTAACCGTTTAACTCCCATCAATGGCCTTGATTGCTGGGTGACAGGATTATTTCTGATGAGATTAAGTGTCAATTTGTAATTTATTCATGAAAAGTAATACAATTGCACATTGTTTTTAAAAAGGAAGATCTTGCTGTTAATGTCACTTTGGGACAAAAATCAAACATTTATTGAACTGAGTCATGTTGATGCAATCGGTGAAAGTGACCAGGTTCATGTTATCAGCTGCTTAGTGGATCCCTGCGGGTCTAAATAAATCCAGCACATTAGTACAGATTAGCTCAGTGATCCAGTTAGTTCCTCTGTTACTGGAACTCACTGTTTAGACATTAAAACAATTCCAAAGTTGCTGAGGATTTGATTTTTGAGTCTTTAACATGTCCAATGTTCAAAAATATTTTTATATTGGCTGGAATTATCAAAGCATTTCAGACTACAACATCCAGGAAAGTAAAACAGGCAGAAATTATATCAGTTTACCACAGTAATACTGCAGCATCAGAATATAAACTTCTCCATCCAGGATGACACATTTATGTTGATGTTTTACCTAGGATGGGCTAAACTGGACAGGTTGTTCAACCACGCGCTGTCCCTGGAAATATTTAATATAATGGCTGTAATGACACTGAGGGAATAGTGTTAAAGATATTAGCACCTAGACATCCCAAAGTTCTGTTATTAGCCTGGAATTGGAGGCACACTCTCTCGGTGCTACTTTTAATGTACTGGTGAAGAGACTTGTATAAGACTTCTTTAAATAGAATCGCAGAATTGTTGTGGAGTAGAAAGAGGCCATTTGGCCCGTTGTGTCTGCATCTGCTGTCCAAATGAGTATTCTGACTTGGTGCCTTTCCCCCAGGCCCTGCACATTGTTTGAATTATCTAACACCCTCTTGGATGCCTCGATTGATCCATCACACTTCCAGGCAGTGTGTTTTAGACCTGAATCACTCGCTGTGTGAAAGTTATTCTCACTTGCCTCTTTTACAAATCACTTAAATCTGTGCATCCGTCTCATTCTTGATCCTTTTACAAACAGGAACAGTTTTTACCTATCTATTCTGTCCAGCTCCCTCATGATTTTGAACATCTCTATCAAATCTCCTCTCAGCTGCCTTCTCTCCAAGGGGAGCAGTCCCAACCTCTCCAATCCATTCTCATAGCTGAAGTTTCCCATCCCTGGAAGTATTCTTGTAAACCTCTTCTACACTCTCTCCAGTGCATTCACATCCTTCCTGGTGTGACAGCCAGAACTGTATACAATGTTCCAGCTGAGTTCTAACTAATGTCTTGTATAAGTTCAGTGTAATCTCCTTGCACTTGTACTCTGCCCCCTATAGTAAAGCCCAGTATACTATATCCTTCATTTAACTGCTCTCGCCACCTATTCTGCCATCTTCAATGAACTATGCCCAGACACACCCAGCTCCCTCTGCTCTGCTCTCCCTTTAAGAATTTTACCCTGATTTTATGTTGTCTCTCTATGTTCTTCTACCAAAATGCATCAACTCTCACTTTTCCACATTGGACTTCCTCTACCACTCCACCAACTTCCCACATTTTTTGAAGTTTTACACTGTCCTCACAGTTTACAATATTTCCAAACTTCACGGAATTGTCCCCCACACTCTGCCCTTCCTAATCAACCCCTGCTTTCCCATGTAACAGCCAATCCAGAGAGTTCAATCTGACTCTGCAGCAAATCCAGCTTCTCCGGCATTTCATGTCAAATCTTACTGCTTATTCCTGATGCAGATGGGAAAGGCTTTTACCCAGGAGCATCTCCCCATCCCCAGGAGCACCTCCATCTCCACTCCCCACCCCACTCCCCATCCATCTCCCCGTCCCCAGGAACACCCCCATCCCTCTCCCCACTACCACCCCTCTCGCAACCCTCACCCCTACCCATCTCCCCACCCACAGGAACCTCCCCCTCACTCCTCTGTCCGCCCCCATCCCCTTTCCACACAGCCCCTCTCTCACTGTCCTCTCACTTTCTCTCACAAAATCTCTCAAACAAACACATTCTCTCTCCCTTTCTCTAGTTCTTTCACACCCATTCATTTCTCTCCTCTATCCCGCTCTCTCTCTCCTCTTCTATCCCTCCCAATTCCTCCCACAATCCCACTCCTTCACTCCTTCTCTCTCACACTCTCTCCTTTTAGAATCAGTTTCACAGCACGAAAAAGGTTTTCTCCTCTCTCGACACTGCCCCACCATCCCACCCATCCCCCCTTCAGCCCCTCCCCCCTCCCCCTCGTACGCGTCCCCCCTCGTACGCGCCCCCCCTCCCCCCCCGGTACGCGCCCCCTCCCCCCCCGGTACGCACCTCCTCTCCCCCCTCCCCCCGTACGTGCCCCCCACCCCCTCGTACGTGTCCCCCCTCCCCCCTCGTACGCGCCTCCCCTCCCCCCCCGTACACGCCCCCCCATACACGCCCCCTCGTACACGCCCCCCACCCCTCTCGTACACGCCCCCCCACTCCCCTCGTACACGCCCCCCCGTACACGCCCCCCCTCCTCCCTCGTACACGCCCCCCCTCCTCCCTCGTACACGCCCCCCCTCCTCCCTCGTACACGACCCCCCTCCCCTCTCCCCCCTCGTACACGCCCCCCCTCCCCTCTTCCCCCTCGTACACGCCCCCTCCCCCCTTGTACACGCCCTCCCCCTCGTACGCGCCCCCCCTTCCCCCCTCGTACGCGCCCCCCCTTCCCCCCTCGTACGCGCCCCCCCTTCCCCCCTCGTACGCGCCCCCCCTTCCCCCCTCGTACGCGCCCCCCCTTCCCCCCTCGTACGCGCCCCCCCTTCCCCCCTCGTACGCGCCCCCCCTTCCCCCCTCGTACGCGCCCCCCCTTCCCCCCTCGTACGCGCCCCCCCTTCCCCCCTCGTACGCGCCCCCCCTTCCCCCCTCGTACGCGCCCCCCCTTCCCCCCTCGTACGCGCCCCCCCTTCCCCCCTCGTACGCGCCCCCCCTTCCCCCCTCGTACGCGCCCCCCCTTCCCCCTCGTACGCGCCCCCCCTTCCCCCCTCGTACGCGCCCCCCCCCCCCCCCCCCCAGATAAGAACATAAGGAATAGGAGCAGGAGGCGGCCATTTCGCCGTTCGAGCCTGCCCCACCATTCAGTAAGATCATGGCTGATCCGAAGTGGATGAGTTCCACTTACCTGCCTGCTTCCCATAACCCTTAATTCCCTTATTGATCAGAAATCTATCCACCCATGTCTTAAACATATTCAACAAGGTAGCCTCCACCACTTCAATGGGCAGAGAATTCCAGAGATTCACCACCCTCTGAGAGAAGAAGTTCCTCCTCAACTCTGATCAAAACTGCACCCCCCCCAACTTATTTTGAGGCTGTGCCCTCTAGTTCTGGTTTTCTTTCTACCCCTACCCTATCTAGCCCCTTCATTATCTTGTGAGTCTCTATAAGATCCCCCCTCAGCCTTCTAAACTGTAACGAGTACAGACCCAGGCTACTCAATCTCTCCTCAAAAGCTAACCCCCTCATCTCCGGTATCAGCCTGGTGTGCCTTCTCTGTACTCCCTCCAAGGCCAATATATCCTTTTGCAAATAAAGGGACCAAAACTGCACACAGTACTCCAGTTGCGACCTCACCAGTGCCCTGTACAGTTGCAGTAAGACCTCCCTGCTTTTATATTCTATCCCCCTCGCTATAAAGGCCAACATTCCATTCGCCTTCTTGATCACCTGCTGCACCTGCAGACTGAGTTTTTGTGATTCTGCACAAAGATCCCCAGGTCCCTCTGCACAGTAGCATGCTGCAACTTTTCACTATTTAAATAATATTCCATCTTACTATTATTTCTTCCAAAGTGGATAACCTCACATTTGCTAACATTATACTCCATCTGCCAGGTCCTCGCCCACTCACTCAGCCTATCCAAAGCTCTCTACAGACTTTCCGCGTCCTCCATGCAATTTGCTTTCCCACTCATCTTTGTGTCATCTGCAAACTTCATTACCCTACACTCGGTCCCCTCCTCCAGATTGTCTATGTATATGGTCAACAGTTGAGGCCCCAGCACCAATCCCTGCAGCACGCCACTAGTCACCAACTGCCAACCAGAAAAGCACCCATTTATTCCAACCCTCTGCTTCCTGTTAGATAGCCAATCCTCAATCCATGCTAACACTTTACCCCCAACTCCGTGTACCCTAACTTTCTGCAGCAACCTTTTGTGAGGTACCTTATCGAACGCCTTCTGGAAATCTAAAAACACCACATCCACCAATTCCCCTCTCTACCGCACTAGTCACATCTTCATAGAAATCCAGTAAATTCGTCAAACGTGACTTCCCCTTCGTGAATCCATGCTGCGTCTGCTTGATCGAACCGTTCTTTTCCAGGTGTCCTGCTATTTCTTCTTTAATGATGGATTCTAGCATTTTCCCAACTACAGACGTTAAGCTAACCGGTCTGTAGTCACCCGCCATTTGTCTGCTACCTTGTCTGACACTCACACTGTCAACACTTACATCTCAATCATGTTGCATTTGGTCAGAGTTTTGAACTTGTTCACATTTAAACATTATGCATCCAGGACAAAGTCAGCTTTATTTATAGAAAGCATTTCACATCGTACTGCCAGCTCTCATTAACACTGAGACTTATTTGGACAGTGAGTGATAAACATTTCAGTCTTGGATCTATTGTCCAGTTTGGCTTCTCCACATGATGCCAATCCAAATCATTCTACTTCTAATCTGACCTTGAAACTATTCAGTGAACAGGACCTCCTTCAGCAGATCCTTTTAGTCTCAATTTGTGGCCCATTCACAAACCCAGCAGAGACAGTCAGCAACATCTCGATTTAACATCCACACTGAGTGCAGCAATATTTTAAACCCAACTCAGAATCCAAAGGAATAATCATTCATGAAATGGAGCTCTATCCCTCAGAGTCCATGTTGGAGCAGGAAACAAGTGAAATACTGTGAGGGTGGGGGTGAAGGAAGGGGTGGGCTTGGCGGTGATCCAATAGAAACACATGGGCGACACAGTGGTTAGCACTGCCGCTCACAGTGCGAGGGGCACGAGTTTGATTCCTGGCTTGGGTCACTGTCTGTGTGGAGTTTGCATGTTCTCCCTGTGTCTGCGTGGGTTTTCCCCCAGGAGCTCCGATTTCCTCCCACAGTCTGAAAGACATGCTGGTTAGGTGCTGTACTAAATTCTCCCTCACAGTACCCGAACAGGCACCGGAGAGTGGTGACTAGGGGATTTTCACAGTAACTTCATTACAATGTTAATGTAAGTCTACTTGTGACACTAATTTAAAAAAACCCTGCAAAATGAACATTTGTTTCTGATTTCACCCAATGAGACTCCAGGTTTTGACAGATTTCTGAAACACTGAAGTGACTCAGTTTAATCAGGTCAACATCTTGAGTGCATAATCACCAAACCCGCTCTGTCTAGGCTACACACCTTCCTGTCCACCACCTCATTCGTTATCTTAAACACAGCCCAGTGTGAACAATCTTGCATCAACACTGTCCCTGTACCCACCAATCCCGTTATACTACTCTGGTAACCCTGGCACTTTGTAGAATACCCCAACATTCTAGTCTAGCTCCTGGCACTTTGCAGAAAGGGTGACAAAGTAATAAGAGGCCAGGGGCAAAATCCATCCTGGAATCCAGATGTTAAAGTATGTGAGATTTTTCAGGAATTTCAGTTCTTCAGCTTTGTGAAGCATCATGTGGTCGATCAGTCTCTGAAATTGTCTCACTGTGAATAGATACAACTAATTTATTAGCAATCAGCCGAAGAGATCTGAAGCTAATGCTGTCAATCAAACAGGTTTGGACCTGATGTGAGAACTTTTGCTTTGTCCTTTTGCAGAATGTGGGTGTTGCTGGCTCAGCCGCACTCATTGCCCATCCCTAATGTCCCCTGCTGAGCTGCCTTTTTGAACCCGCTGCAGTCCATGTGGTGTAGGTACATCCACATTGCTATTAGGGAGGGAGATCCGGCGACAATGATAGAATGGTGATATATTTCCAAGTCAGGATGGTGTGTGACTTGGAGGGGAACTTGCAGGTGATGTTCCCAGGTATCTGCTGCCCTTGTCATACAGTCATAGAGGTTTACAGCATGGAAACAGGTCTTTTGACCCAACTTGTCCATGCTGCCTCTTTTTTAACCCTAAAGCTAGTCCCATTTGCCTATGTTTGGCCTATATCCTTTTATATCCATCTTACCATGTCTGAACACTTTTTAAAAGACAAAATTGTACCAGCCTCTACTACTACCTCTGGCAGCTTGTTCCTGACACTCACCACCCTCTGTGTGAAAAAATTGCCCCTCTGGACCCTTTTGTATCTCTCCCTCTCACCTTAAACCTACACCCTCTAATTTTAGACTCCTCTACCTCTGAGGTTGTGAATCTTTGGAACTCCTTGCCACAGAGGCTGTGGAAGCAGAGCTCTTGTGCGTATTGAAGGTATGTTTTGACAGTAAGGGCAACAAATCTTAAGCTCCTGGGTGAGGAGCCTTCCTGTCACCCTGAAGTTTCACATTTATCCAGTCCTCTTCCCCCACCCTGCCCTGAGGTGAGAAACGTTCACATCCATTGTCACTTCCAGGAGCCCATCTGTTTCTATTCTTTATGTGAGCACCTAGTGAATATTGATTGTGAGAGGTAGCAGAATCTTAACCAGACCATAGGGGAACCCACTGATACTGAGGCCAATTGTGGCAAACTATCCAGCAATTCAGTGAAACCCGCCCTGTGGTCCAGTTGTACGCAGAGGTTACACACAGAGCCACTACTCAGATTAACATTCGTTTCAGAAAGAGATTTTGTACTGAGCTCTGTTTTTGCCATGAGATTAGCAAACTCTTCTGTCACTCTGAGAATCTCATGCATTTACTGGAACAATGCAGTGAAAAGCTACACCTTAATCTGAGGGCTTGGACTAGATCCCAAACCAAGTCCTCAAACCAAGTGGATCCCAAACCAAGTGGAAACCTCACACATCAGGTTCATGTAGGGTTAATATGTCCTGACCCATACTCCTGCTCCTGAATGAAACTATGTAGGGTTAAAGAGTTTTATAGAGTTTGCTTATCACAGTCAGTTTGCAGTTTGAGAGATGCAAATGGGGTCAGTGAGTGCTGTAATATCAATGTGAGTATCAGGTCTTGGAAGGAAACACTAGGTGTGAAAATCTCAAAACTGGGAACACCACCACCTGGAAGTTTCCCTCCAAACCATTCACCATTTCAGTTTGAAAATATACCGCCATTCCTCCACTGTCGCTGGGTCAAAATCCTGGCACTCCCTCCCCAAAAGTATGTTGGGGGTACCTACACCACATTTGATTTGACTTGTTATTGTCACATGTATTAACTTACAGTGAAAAGTATTGTTCTTGCACACTATATAGCCAAAGCACACCCTTCATAGAGAAGGAAAGGAGAGAGTGCAGAATGTAGTGTTACAATCATAGCTATGATGCAGAGAAAGATCAACTTAATGCAAGGTAAGTCCATTCAAAAGCCTGACAGGAACAAGGTTGGTCCATGATCTCAGAATTTTGCATCTTCTTCCTGAGGAAAGAAGGTGGAAGAGAGCATTTCTGGGATGCGTGGGGTATTTAATTATACTGGCTGCTTTGTCGAGACAGTGGGAAGTGTAGACAGAATCAATGGATGGGAGGCTCATTTGCATGATAGATTGGGCTACGCTCACGACCTTTTGTTGTTTCTTGCGGTTTTGGGCAGAGCAGGAGCCCTACCAACCTGTGATACAACCAAAAAGAATGCTTTCTATGGTGCAACTGTAAAGGTTAGTGAGAGTAGTAGTTGACATGCCAAATTTCCTTAGGCTTTTGAGAAAGTAAAAGCGTTGATGGGCTTTCTTAACTATAGTGTCAGCATGGGTGGGGGCAGAACATGGATTGCAGCGGTTCAAGAAGGCAGCTCACCATCATCTTCTCAAGTGGAAATTGGGATTGGGCAATAAATGAAGGCCCAGCCAGTGATGCCCATATTCTTTGAACGAATAAATTAAAAACGTAAGTGTGAGGTGAGGGAGGTAGAGCATGTGGCTCAGAGATTTAGGAAGTTGAAGGGAAATGGAGAGTGAAGTGTTGTGAGGCATGGAACTTTTTCAATCACTATGCCCATGTCCTGGGAGCTAAGCTCCTGGCATTGACCTTATTAATGATCTCTTCCAGTGACAACTGAAAGCTTCCTGTTCCTCCAGAGATCAGAGTTGAGAACCTCCAATACACATCATGGAACCTCTGGAGTTCTATTTATAGCAACATTTTCTTCGTGCCCAGACTGCAATGTCCCTTTAAGAACAAAGAACAATACAGCACAGGAACAGGTCCTCCAAGCCTGCACCGACCATGTGTTCCTAACTAGACCATCCGTTTGTATCTCTATATTCCCAGTCTGTTCATGTAGCTATCTAAATAAGTCATAAATGATCCTAGTGTGTCTGCCTCAACCGCCTTACTTGATAGTGCATTCCACCCTCTGTATAAAATATGTTCCCCGCATATCTGTATTGAACCTTCCCTCCTGCCCCACCTTGAACTTGTGACCCCTTGTGTTTGTCGTTTCTGACCTGGGAAAAAGCTTCCAACTGTTCACTCCAAATATGCCCTTCATAATTTTATAAATTTCTATTAGGTCACCCCTCAACCTCCATCTTTCCAGAGAGAACAGCTCTAGTTTACTCAATCTCACCTCATAGTTAATACCCTCCATACCAGGCAACATCCTGGTAAATCTTTAAGAGGTACAGACTGCTTTAAATGATGTCAGAGATTCCAAATGTCTAAGGAGCAAATGGAAAACATCAGCAGCACAGGCTCCGCCCCCAATCTAGGTGACAGGCTCCACTCCTGATTGAGGTCCGAGCATGGATTCGACCTGCGGATTGGGACTGTG